>NC_133324.1:791837086-791944586 GCF_042186555.1 Aquarana catesbeiana
GTGCTGATAAAAAAAGCCGATTCAGCGGGACTTGCAAATGACTTCTGTAATAGAAGTCAATTGCAAGTTGTCTGAAGTTTTCTTCTCTCCTCCTCTGGGCAGCCTGCCAAGTCTGATAAGAAGATACATTTGTATCTCTTTCAGGTTCTTTTATCAATAGACTGAACTCCGTGGAGAAGTTTTCAGTTTAACCATTTAAAGACTAAATCTTTTCTGACACTTGTTGCTTACAAGTAAAAATCCTGTATTTTCTGCTATAAAATCACTTAGAACCCCCAAACATTATATATATATTTTTTTGCAGAGACCCTAGGGAATAAAATAGCGGTTGTTGCAGTATTTTATGTCACACGATATTTGCGCAGCGGTCTTTCAAACGCAATTTTTTTTTTTTTAAAATACACTAATGAAAAAAAAAAAAAAAAAAAAGCAGTAAAGTTAGCCCATTTTTTTTCGTCCAAAAGTTTTGATTACCTGTTTTTGTGTATTTAATATTTAAGATATAGTTATTTTTTTTTTAATCTAAATTCTACATACAAGTGAACTGATCGGAGGTTTGTTTTGTTTAATAAATGTTTAAATATAAAAAATTTTCTGTATCACTTATTACTTAAGGCTGCTTTCACACTGGAGCGGGCATGCGTTGACGGTAAAACGTTGTTAGTTTTAGCGGCGCTTTACCGTCATTTTAGCGGCGCTATTCGGCTGCTAGCGGGGCGCTTATAACCCAGCTAGCGGCCGAAGAAGGGGTTAAATGCGCCCCTGAAGCGCTGCTGCCGAAACGCTTTGCAGGCGCTTCGGCAGCGGTGCGCATTCATTTCAATGGGCAGGAGTGGTGGAGGAGCGGTATACACCGCTCCAAAGATGCTGCTTGCAGGACTTTTTTTTAACATCCTGCCAGCGCATCGCCTCAGTGTGAAAGCACTCGAGCTTTCACACAGACTGCAGGGGAGCCGTTTTACAGGCGCTATTTTTAGCCCAAAAGCACCTGAAAAACGCCTCAGTGTGAAAGGGGTCTAACTGTTAGATTTTATGAGATGAAGGGAAAAAAAAAAAAATCGGCCTAATATATCGGCCCAAAAAAATCGGCATCATATATCGGCCATCGGCCACCGCGATTTCTAAATATCGGCTTTGGCATCGGCCAGAGAAAAACCCATATCGGTCGACCTCTAAGTTAGGCTCCAAAAAAGTCCCACATGTGGTATCCCCATACTCAGGAGAAGCAGCAGAATGTATTTTGGGTTGTAATTCCACAAATGCCCATGGCATGTTTGAGCAATACATCATTTAGTGACAACTTTGTACAAAAAAAAAAAAAGTTTTTTTTCCTGCAACTTGTGGCAAAATATAAAATATTCCATGGACTCAAAATGCCTCTCAGCAAATAGCTTGGGGTGTCTACTTTCTAAAATGGGGTCATGGGGGGGGGGGGGGGGGTTTGAACTGTCCTGGCATTTTATGGCCTTCAAAACTGTGATAGGTAGTGAGGAGTGAAATCAAAAATTTACGCCCTTAGAAATCCTGAAGGCGGTGCTTGGTTTTCGGGGGCCCCGTATACGGCTAGGTCTCACACATGTGGTATCTCCGTACTCAGGGGATTCAGCAGAATGTATTTTGGGGTGCAATTCCACATATGCCCATGGCCTGTGTCAGCAATATACCATTTAGTGACAACTTTTTGTAAATTTTTTTTTTTTGTCATTATTCAATCACTTGGGACAAAAAAAATTAATATTCAATGGGCTCAACATGCCTCTCAGCAATTTCCTTGGGGTGTCTACTTTCCAAAATGGGGTCATTTGGGGGGGGGTTGTACTGCCCTGACATTTTAGCACCTCAAGAAATGAGATAGGCCGTCATAAACTAAAAGCTGTGTAAATTCCAGAAATAGTACCCTAGTTTGTAGACGCTATAACTTTTGAACAAACCAATAAATATACGCTTATTGACATTTTTTTACCAAAGACATGTGGCTGAATACATTTTGGACTAAATGTATGACTAAAATTGAGTTTATTGGATTTTTTTTATAAAAAGTAGAAAATATCATTTTTTTTCTAAATTTTCGGTCTTTTTCCTTTTATAGCCCAAAAAATAAAAACCGCAGAGGGGATCAAATACCATCAAAAGAAAACTCTATTTGTGGGAACAAAAGGATGCAAATTTCGTTTGGGTACAGCACTGCATGACCACCCAATTAGCAGTTAAAGCGACGCAGTGCCAAATTGTAAAAAGTGCTCTGGTCAGGAAGGGGGTAAAACCTTCCGGGGCTGAAGTGGTTAATGCATAGAGTGCATTAAGATAAAAAATCTTCTGCTTTTACAACCACTTTAAGCCAGGTGTAGTACAAAAAAATACAGGGCATATCCATTTCGGCATGTAATTTTAACCATAGCCAATTACAGTGGCAGGTGGTGTTTCATTTTTTTGGGGCAAACAAACCCAGAGCCCAGATGACAATTAAAGTAGAGACGCCACAGGGGCTCCCTCACGGCGGACACGGGGGGCAAAATTCATCATCCCATTGCACGCACATCTACAACACAGGAATGTGGCCAATGGGGCCGCAGTAAGTACAGAGGGGGGCAACCGCAGGTTGATGCCTGGGGAACGCCCCCTTCCACAGGGGGATGGGTGTCTGCCATGGGGTGAGAACCACCCAATCTTGAAAGTCTCAGGCGCTGGTCTTCTTAAAGTGATAGTGGCCTATAAAACAAAAATGTGACATTAAAAAAAATAGTAAAACATAAAGAATGCAAAATTACAAAATACAGTGAGTTAGTTGGTTAACAAAAAGAGCCCATATTCAAATAACAAACAAGGTATATAACCTAATATTCTGATTAATATACAATTGTCATACAAAAAAGGGAGGGAAAGGGAAAAAAGGAAAAAGAGGGGGAAGGGGGAAGAGAAGGAGAAAGGAGAGTTGGGAGGTAAAGCGATGCATTTATGGAAAGATTACCCAATACAGGCAACATTAGCTCACATTGCTAGGGCCAACTTACTAAATGGTGGCATAGTTAAATGTTCAAAGGAAAGGTTTGTACGTCAATACCTCATTATTGGCAGAAGGGATGTTTGCGCTGAGCCGCTCGATCTATAGGGTCTCTCCTGTAGGATCGTGCGGTACCAATTGCCCCCCCGGGGTCCTCAGGGACCACCTCGAGTACCATGAATTTAACATCAGGTTGGAACCTATGGTGCATTCCAATATTGCGTCCCACCGTGGTGAGTTTGCCATTAGTGGAATAGTAAAGGTGATTGCCAATGCAATTCCCTAATAGATTTCCCAACATGGAATGCATTGCAAATGCAGGACATCAAATAAATAACCCCCCTTGTGCTGCAGTCGGCAAATGTGCGGGGGGAAAACTCGGAACATTCGGAAGGGTGAACATGGTGCCCTCTTTGATCCAAGGCCAACGAGGACAGTGTCCACATCAAAAGGTGCCACTGGGTCCAGGCGGTCGCCGTGGCTCTGATTGATAATTGCTGCTGGTCAATCTATCTCTGAGTGAGGTAGCTCTGAGGAAGACCAATTCTGGGGTATTACTACTGTAGCACCCTCTAGTGTGCTAGGAGTGATAGTATAGTTTTGTAAGAGTAGGTCAATTTCCAGGCTTGGCTAGCAGCCAAGCCTGGTTGTGTTTTGACCCGGGTTGGGAGTGGCTCAGGGTAGTGCTGGGTGACTCACAGGTAGCATCACTAGGACCTTCCACTTCCACTTCCACTTCCACTTTCCAGAATGTTCTGGTGTTTTCTGGAAAGAGAGGTGGAGAGCGGAGGTGGGGCTGCCTTTGGTGTTCTGAGGAGCCCTGACCAATCCCCAATCTGGATTGGCGGGGGCAGGTCTCCTTAAATACCCAGGGTCAGCCCAGCTGGGGAGGAGTTGATCATGTGAAAGATGGAGATGGAGTGTTAGGCTGTCAGGCCATTGAGGCAGCTCCCCAGTCTGGGGGGGGTTGACTTTGGGCCTGGGTGCGGATGGGACCCTCTTACAACCCACAGGGGTGTCCTGACCAGGAGGCACAGGAGGAGCAAGAGAGGACAGCGGGAGAACACTGCCGGGCGAATCTCCAGGAGTTCCACAGAGGCAGCCAAGAGGGCTGGTGAGTGTTAACACAGTCGGGAGGACTGGGAGGCACGCCTGAGAGGTCTGAGATGCAGCATTCTGGGATGGGTGCAGAGCCAGTCTGGAGGATTGTGGTGGCATGGGCAGTGGAAAGGGGCAGCTGCAGCCAGGAGGCCTGGCAGTGCCTGAAGCGGTAGTGCTGGGAGTAGTAGCCACAGAGACAGCTATCACTGGAACTTTCTGTTTTTGCTACACCATAGGGGCCCACGGTCCCTGCCTGCAAAGGGCATCTGCTTTGGGCCTGGCTGAGCCAGTGTCAGGCCTACAGTGCTAGTTGATCCAGGAAATGCAAGCGCAAGTCATGTGCTGGAGGGGTGAGGAGTGATAGTCTGCAAGCAAGGAAGTGCATGAGGAGAAGAGATTATATATACCGTGGTGTATAAAGTTGGTCCCAAATTTTGGTTGTCGATTACCGGGGCATCTCATAAGTTTCCTATCCCCATCCAAGTTAAATTCTCCTCAATAAAATACAAAAAAAACAAGTGCAAGGACTGCTTTCATGTCTCTGGATGCTTGAAAAGTGTGTGCCTGGCTGGGCAGGGTGACAGATGGACTACTACACTCAGCAGCCCCTCAAATAGAGCTTTCTTTTGGTGGTATTTGATCACCTCTGCAGTTTCTATTTTTTGTACTATAAACAAAAAAAGACTGGCAATTTTGAAAAAAAAAACAATATTTTTTACTTTCTGCTATAAAACATACCAAATTTAAAAAAAAAAATTAAAAATCTAATTTCTTCATCAATTTAGGCCAATATGTATTCTGCTGCATATTTCTGGTAAAGAAAAATCCCAATACTGTATATACTTGAGTATAAATCGAGATTTTCAGCCCTTTTTTTAGGGCTGAAAGTGCCCCCCTCGACTTATACTCGAGTCACCGCCGTCTGTCTGCATGATCAGTGTGTCATGCAGACAGACGGTGGCCAGCGTGTGATATTACCATTCGGCGGCCATTCACTGTTCAAAAGCCGTGCCTCCTCCTCGTCTGTGATAGGCAGAAAACTCCATTTCCCAGCAGTCAGTGTACAGACTATCACGGACATTCTCTCATCCTCGTCCGTGGTAAGAGGATGAGAGAATGTCCGTGATAAGCTGACCGCTGACTGCTGGGAAATGGAGTGTTCTGCCTATCACGGACCAGGAGGAGGCGCGGCTTTTGAACAGTAGAATGGCCGCTGAATGGTAATATCACAGGCTGATCGGTGCAGAGCAGCACACGGAGGATGCAGATCGCCACAGGGACACATGCACAGGACACAGGTAGGTGACACATGCACACATACACAGGGACACATGCACACATACACAGGGACACATGCACAGGACACAGGTAGGTGACACATACGCAGGGACACATGCACACATACACAGGCACACATGCACAGGACACAGGAAGGTATACAGCTGCAGATGGGCATTGTTGACCCTCTTTTTCCACTTACAGTAGCTGCTGCATTTCTCACCCTCGTCTTATACTCGTGTCAATAAATTTTTCCCAGTTTTTTGTGGTAAATTAGGGCCTCGATTTATACTCGGATCGGCCTATACTCGAGTATATACGGTAAGCGTATATTGATTGGTTTGCACAAAAGTTATAGCGTCTACAAACTATGGGATATATTTATGGAACTTTTATCTTTTTTTTACTAGTAAAGGCGGCAATCAGTGATTTTTAGCATGACTGCAACATTGCAGCTGACAAAGGCGTGCAATAGCGTGTTACCTGCTGTGGGTTTACAATAAAGATCCGTGCTGATTTGGTTGTCTGGGCCAAAAAATTATTGTAAGGTCTAGAAAAGGAATAAGTAAGTCAATGAAGTTGAGCAATAGATCTACTGGGCCTGTCCAGATCATAGATCATGGCCCATCATAGATAAATAGGTCATCAATGAACCTATGCCAACAAAGGACATGGCTCATAAAGACTGTATATCTCCTTTCAGCAAATACCATCCTCTCCCACATACCTAACTATAAGTTTGCGTAGGAGGGCGCACATGAAGTGCCCATGGCTGCACCTTGGGCTTGAAGGTAGATCTGGTCCATGAAAATAAAGTAATTTTTTGTCAAAATAAAATGTAATAGTTTTAGGATAAACTCACTCAAGGGTCACATACTTTGGTCTTGCTCCATTAGAAAGGATCCAGCCATCCGGATGCCCTGCTCATGGAGGATACTAGAGTACAACCCCTCTATATCGATAGCCATGAGCAGGGCACCCGGAGGGACATGTATCCCCTCAATGTGCTTTAGAAGGCCTATTGTGTCACGGATGTACGATGGCAAACTCAAGACATGGGGCATCAAACTTGTGTTCACATTTTTGGCCAATGAAGCCTGAAAAAATTGATCTTCCTGGAAGTAAGTCCTTATGTGTCTTAGGAAGGGTGTAAAAAGTGGGCAATTGTGGGAATTGTACATTGAGGTAGTCTAGAGTGTCCTTGTCGATTAACCCTTCCCAATACGCACCCGCACAAAGGCCATGGAATTCTACAATGAATCTGTCTACTAGTGCTGTGTCTCTGTGTTTCTGCAGTGTGTGTATCATCTCCAGCTACAGGCCTCACAATCCAGTCTGTGTCTCTGCAGTGTGTGTATATCATCTCCAGCTACAGGCCTCACAATCCAGTCTGTGTCTCTGCAGTGTTTGTATCATCTCCAGCTACAGGCCTCACAATCCAGTCTGTGTCTCTGCAGTGTGTGTATCATCTCCAGCTACAGGCCTCACAATCCAGTCTGTGTCTCTGCAGTGTGTGTATCATCTCCAGCTATAGGCCTCACAGTTCAGTCTGTGTCTCTGCAGTGTGTGTATCACCTCCAGCTACAGATGGCGGTGCGGTTAGACACAGCGGCTACTCCAGGTCCAAAAGACGGAGCTTTTATGTCTTTTAATGTTGTTGTCTCTTTGTCTTCAAATAGTCTTTTAGCTTAGCATTTAATACAATAATTCCTCAGCAACTTATCACTAAATTGAACTCGCTAGGCCTCAGCCTGCTCCTCTGTAATTGGATCCTGGACTTTTTAACCAGAAGACCTCAGTCAGTTTGTGTTGGCTGCAGCACGTCGAGCACTACCACACTGAGAACGGGTACCCCACAGGGATGTGTGCTCAGCCCGCTGCTCTTCACACTGCTGACCCACAACTGTACTGCCAAGTTCAGCTCCAACCATATCATCAAGTTTGCGGATGACACAACTGTGGTGGGTCTCATCAGCAACAATGATGTAACACTCTACAGAGAGGAAGTGGAAAAACTGGTTAAATGGTGTAGTACAAACAACCTGTTCTTTAATGTAAGCAAAACAAAGGAGGTTGTGATGGATTCCAGGAGAAATTCTGTTGATCACTCCCCACTGACCATCGACAGCTTGACTGTGGAGAGAGTAAGCAGTATTAAATTCCTGGGAGTGCACATCTCAGAGGATCTTACCTGGACAACCAACATCACGTCATTAACCAAGAAGGCACAACAGCACCTATATTTTCTCCGCCGCCTTAAAAAATGTCCTTATGTGTGAATGGGTGGGTCTCCCCCCACCCATTCTTACTACATTTTATAGGGGAACCATTGAAAGCGTGCTGACCAGCTGCATCACTGTCTGGTATGGGAATTGCAGTTCCGCTGACCGCAAGACCCTGCAGCGGCTAGTGAAGACGGCTCAAAAGATTATTGGTGTCTCTCTCCCCTCCATCCTGGACATTTTCCATACATGATGCTCCAGAAAAGCTACCAGTATCGTAAGGGATCCTACTCATCCCTCCCACAGTCTCTTTCAGCTCTTGCCATCAGGTAGAAGGTACAGGCGTATCAAAACCAGGACTGTCAGACTGTTCAATAGTTTTTTCCCCCAGGCTGTGAGAGCCTTCAACTCCAATCCTCTTTGAAACCTCTTCTATTCCTATATATTGTGATCAGGAACGTCTCACGTCCCCTCCTTTTTACTCTTGAATATGCACTAGACACTTTTATAAACATTTGCTGCTACAAAGACTTTTGGAAACATATAGTATATGTACAGTTACGTAGTTCCCAGATGTGTATTCCTCACTGTGTTTTTATTCTTTGTACATCTAGTTATAATTATGTTTAATTTGTATGTAGCATCGTGGCCCTGAGGTATGATATTTCGTTCTACTGTATGTTCTTATGTGTAGTGGAATGACAATAAAGCTTGACTTGACTTGACTTGACTAGGTGCTATTGGTGTGTACCACACTCGATTTTTAAGCACATGGTCTGATATTGTAACTGTGACATAAGAACGATGTTCCCGCCCTTGTGGAACAGTTTGATAATGTGCGTTTCTGTAGTTTAGCTAAAGCTCGTGTTTGTCCCGGTGTCAGGTTAGAGGGCAAGCCCTGCCACTGTTGTTTTAATGCTTTAATGGATGGATGTAAAAATGCCCAGATAGCTGGGCAAGTCATAAGATCTGGGAAATTACGAGATTTTAATTTGAAAGGTTTTTTACTCCCCCCAGAATTTTGTAGCGGGGGAGGGAGAAGAGTGGATAGGGAACTATTTGAGTGGGCTTCCTGAATCGAGGACACATCCTCGTCAGAAGCACCTTCATCATACAATAGCATAAGGTCCAGAGGGCTCTGAATTCTTGTATGGTAAAGTGTTTCGTATGTTCTGTCAATTCCTTCTCAAGGTTGGCCTGTTGTCTACCCTGGTCATAAATTAATTTGAATGTTAAAGTGTTTGTAAACCCCTTTTTAGAATAAGGCTTACCTATAGGTACTGTAAATATCTCCTAACGTGCACCATTAAGGAGATATTTACTTTGTAGTGCGCCAATGATGTCATTAGTGCATGCACTGTGAAGAAACGGCCCTCCGTGCTGTTTCTTCCAGAGCGAGTGCCGTGACTCGCGGCCCTGGCACGCATGCGCGGGAGTGACATTACGCGGCTCCTGCCAGTCACACAGCCGGAGTCTGCGGCCCCAGAAGGAAGAGGGGCGAAGATGGATGCAGCCTGCAGCGGGGAAAGCACAGGCTTTGTTTGCAGGTAAGTGCCACATAATGGGCTAGTATGTGATGCATACTAGCCCATTATGCTTTTACTTTGCAGGGTTTGCAGGGAACAAATGAGGAAGTAAAACCCATCAGGATTTACTTCCTCTTTAAATTCCACGCAAAAAAGATATAAATCTTTTAATGGTCTCAAAGACGTTAAGGGCTCCGACGTGCAGAATCCCAGACCCAGATGGAGGATGGTTTCCTCATCTGTGGATAGGGCAAGTGAGGTGAGGTTAATGATGTTTAATTGTGTGGGTTCATGGGAGTTGTGGGGGGGGGGATTTCTACACCAAATGTTTTCGAGATTCCCTTGTTTTTTGGGATTGGTGTGGTTGTATCATTTTGTCCTTTGGTGATTGTTGTAGTGGAACCTAAAATTTTGGGAATAACTATGTCCACATTTGTGTAATGTGGGCATAGTGGTACCCCTGCTGTGGGCCTGAACCCCCTGTGGGGTAACTCCACTCTGTGTTTGGTGTGATTTCTGTGCTCTAGTTTATTTTTTACCCTTCTTATTGTCTGCCGAAGGGTGCCCACCACCAGTGAGTGACCTCTTACGTGAGAAACTAGATGAGTACTAATTAGTAGGCTATGGGATTGCCTGTAAAGAGAAAGAGGAAGACAGAAGAATCAGATTCTGTCATATCTGCATTAGTTGGTTGTCCAAGAGGGATCCATGTTTTCATGGTGGACCCTTTTTGACAAGATTTTTGTCCATCCATTTATAGGCATATCCTTCAGAGAAGGCGAGTTTGTCGTTAGAGAATGTTACCGTATTCTGTTCTCTCATTCTCTCATTCTCTATTGAGTCCTTCTAGCCGCTCTTTTAACTCCTTCCACCTCGTTACAAATATGGGCGAATGTAGAAGGTGTTTAAATTGTGTATGAAGGTGATCAATCTAGCAAAGTTGACATATAAATAGTATATTAAGAAACAAGTTGTGACATTAGTTGTATGCTGCATTTAGTGAGTCTGCTTTCCCATATTTATTTTTAAATCAGGAAGGGGGTCTTTTATAGTGGGATAGACCTGAACCCTTAACCCTACTGGGAAAATCTCCTTAATGTACTGCTGGAGGTACAGGATGTGCCATTGTAAGTGTGATTTGCATTTCAACAGATTAAATATCTTATCCAAAAATATCCTTATATCATCAAATTTTTGGCCCATGAGTCAGCTTGCCTGTATATTGGACATAAAGTCTATGCAAGCTATACCGAGAACATGCATTATGGAAGTTGCAAATGATCTTAATGATCTACTATTTAGGGTCCTAAGTGCGAAAAAACAAAATAAGTGGTCAATCAAAATGGTAAAAAAGGGAGGCAAATAATCAAATGACATGGGTGAAGGAGTGGAGCAAAAATGCCCCTCCAGAAACAACCCTTGACAACAGAACGGGTGTTTTTACCACCCCATTAACATTGAGCAGCATGTAAGCCTCTATGCACGTACATATTTAGAAGATTATAGGGATACCATCATCCTAAATTGGATAAAAGGAAAGAGTAACTAGGGGTGACCCCTGCAAAATCCCCAGTAGGAAGAACAATGGACTATTTTGGTACCCAATTATTAAACAAAAATATTAAAAATGTATAAATTGTATTTGTACAAAATTAAAAAGACATAGAAGCACAATGTATAGTAAAACAGCAATTCATGATAACCTCAGACAGTAAGTCATACAAACATGTCTAACTGGTCACATAGTGGCCTCAGATGGATGCTGAAGGAATTTGATTCACGATGTACTGTATATCCTACATGTTTCGCAGCTGAAGTCGCTTCTTCAGGAGATGGTATACATAGTATCATCTACAACAAAGCAAAAATGTAATTATGCCAAAATATCAATAAATGGTAGTGAGGGAAGAGAAGTCCCTAATTGCTTACCCAAGAAAGACCAGAGCCCAGATGACAATCAAGGTAGGGATGCCACAGGGGCTCCCTCAGGGCAGACACAGGGGGAAAAACTTGTAAGTATGTCATTGTAACAAAAATTGCTGAAAAGAGATAAGATATAATATGCCAGTTGCCAGGGGCGTACCTAGAGCATTTGGCAGTGCACCCGGGGCAGGTTCCTATATCTGGCCCTTCCTCCCAACTTTATAATGTAAAAACACCCATAAAAATTTGTAATGTTTTCAAGAATATTTATTGCACAAATTTCACAGCCCCCCATCACAGTGAACCTTATGCACGACCGTTTTATCCATCAGGATAAACTCTGACGATTTTTCTGACGGAGTTCCGCTGAAACGGACTTGCATACACACGATCACACCAAAGTCTGATCGTTTAGAACGCGGTGACGTACAACACGTACGACGAGACTAGAAAAAGGAAGTTAAATAGCCAGTAGCCAATAGCTGCCCTTGCGTAGTTTTTGGTCCGTCTGAATAACATACAGACGAATGGTTTTTCAGATAGGAATTGATTGCGTCGGAAAGATTTAAAACATATTCTATTTCTAGGTCCATCAGAGGTCTCGCCGCCCTCGGGATGGTGTCACCTCCGGTGGGTGTCACCTGACCCGGGTGCGAACCGCACCCCCATAGCGAAGCCACTGACACCGCCCCCACCCCATGTGTGGCACATGGGGAGGACCGCCCCCCCCCATTGGTACACCCCTGCCAGTTGCTTGGTGGGAGCCTTGGAAAAGTAGAAAGGGGAGTGAGGGAGAGGGTGGGAGAATGGTCAGTGGGGGAAAAATAGGGAAGACAAAGGGAGCGAGAGGTACAGGTAGGTGGGAGGGAGTGGGTAAAAGGTTAAGATAGAAGGCGGAAAGTAAGAGGGGTTAAAGAAAGGGGTGCGAAAGGGAGGTAAAGGGAGGGAAGGGAAGAAAGGAAGGGGGGTTAGGAGGAAAAAAGGAAGGAATGGGGAATGGGGGGGCAGGGGAAATAGGGGACAAGGTTATCAAACCAGCAAATAAAGAACTAACCTGAAATTTTTTGGTCCGTCTGAATAACATACAGACGAACAGCTAAACAGAAAATCTCCTGGGAGAGCAAGGGATTGAATCAAAATCACCTGAGACTTACTTTAAGTGGAATAACTGCAAGGATCCATACTGCAGGGACACCTAGCAGGTGAAATGGAATCAGATTAAGGAATACACAGCAATTGTATTGCTTTGCTTTGTATTTCAAAGCATTGCTTTAGAGGACACCATCGCTCTAGAATAAAAAAATCTTAAAAAGATAATCTATTAGGAAACCAGTTAACTCTATGGAAAAATACAGAGGGGGGAAAAGAGTGTAGGAAGAAAAACAGTAACATTGTAGTGTTCATGGATCATTCCTATGGTGTAATCAGAGAGACAGGTCTGCGTACCTGCACATACACATACACTTTGCTCTAGACCAGGGACGTGCAGTCAGGGGAGGCAGGTGAGGCCACCTCCCTGCCATGAATATTAAAAAAAAAATTGTAGCTTGGAGAGTCGTAGCTCGGCGATCTGAGGTCACATGGGGTATGTAGCCTAAGTCCTACCCCACCGCTGGTAAAAATTTGGGGCTCCTATGACCTATAGTTCCGGAGATACGGGGCTCCTTGCACAGCCTGTCAGAAGCTACATACAGAGCGGCCAGTTTAAATACAGGCTGGCACACTCTGTTTTCAGCAGACTGAGAGGATGAGCTCACAGTGCCTCTCCTCACTTCTTGTCAGAGGCACTGAGCTCAATGGACAGTTTGGAGTCTTGGACCAATGATAAAGCACCATTGGCCCCAGCTGTCCAATAAAAATGCTGCGTGGAGGCACGCCTCTCACTGCAGTGTCATAGAAGGGGCATGTGTCTAAAAGACAAATGCTCCCTTCCAGCCCAGCCCTCTTAACTACAAGGAAAAAACATCTGTTTATGTGTATAAGATTTACCCACGATCCAATGTTTTTCTCACACAGTTAAGAGGGAGAATGAGAATCTGCTGCTGTTGAAAAGGTACTGTTATAAACAAGCTAAATCATATATTATTATGCTATATGTTATAAGATAATAATTTATTATTTATCTATTTACTGTGAAATTACTGGTTTGAAGTTATAGTAATTTGTCTGTTAAGCTACCTGCTTGAGTACAGTTTTTGAAAATATAGTAAATCGCCTTGAAAACAATATATTCTAATTATTTGTATATTACTTACTTATGGTAATTAACCCCTTGCCACCAAGGCCAATTCTGACACTTCTCTCCTACATGTAATAATCATCATTTTTTTGCTAGAAAATTACTCAGAACCCCCAAACATTATATATTGTTTTAGCAGACACCCTAGGGAATAAAATGGTGGTCATTGCAACTTTTTATGTTACACGGTATTTGCGCAGCAATTTTTCAAACGTGTTTTTCTTTGGAAAAAAACTGTTTCATGAATATAAAAAAAAACAAGATAACCCGATTTTTTTGTATAATGTGAAAGATGATGTTGCGCCAAGTAAATGAATACCTAACATGTCACGCTTTAAAATGGTGCACACTAGTGGAATGGCGCCAAACTTCAGTACTTAAAAATCTCCATAGGCAACGCTTTAAATTTTTTTACAGATTACATGTTTAGAGTTACAGAGGAGGTTTAGTGCTAGAATTATTACTCTCGCTCTAACGATCGTGGCGTATGTAACCTGTGTGTATCTGGCTCTGATACTAGACAGTGCCTCACCAGCCACCAACTTCACTGCATGTCCCTGCTCTAGACTTGCCATTTTAAGGTTATACAACTTTTCTAAAAGTCACTGAACGCTCAAATGCTCGTATTCAAAAAAGGAAGAAAGGAGCGCGCTCTTACATACCTCCCAACTTTTTGAGATGGGAATAAGGGACACCAATTGGCAAAAGTATGTAGGCAGAGGACACTCTCCCTGCCACGCCCCCTTAAAGGAGACTTAAACAAAAGAATGATTAGTTAAACCCATAAGTGCTTTCTTTTTTATCACTACTATTCCTTTATCCTGTCTTTTAAATTTTACAAATGCAATACAAATTTGAAATTGGATGAAAGGTTTAGCCCTGGGAAACACTTTTTGAAAGATAAATAGTGCATTTTAAATTCAACTACCGTATTTATCGGCGTATAACACGCGCCGGCGTATAACACGCACCCCAATTTAGGAGGGAATTTTAAGGAAAAAAAACTTTTAGGAGGGAAGTTGAAGGGAAAAAACTTACATTTAAATGCCCATCATTGCAGCCTTCTCAGTGCAGCCTTGCCCCAGTGCAGCCTTGCCAGTGCAGCCATGTCAGTGCAGCCATGTCAGTGCAGCCTTGTCAGTGCAGCCTTGTCAGTGCAGCCTTCCCCAGTGTCCATTGCAGCCTTGCCCCAGTGCAGCCTTGCCCCAGTGCAGCCTTGCCCCAGTCCAGCCTTGCCCCAGTGCAGCCTTGCCCCAGTTCAGCCTTGCAGCTCGCTGAGCTTCAAAATCGCCAACCGCGATTTGAAAATGGCGCCGCCGGCACCGAAATACACAGAGCCGGTCCTCGGCTCTTCTCAGCAGCTCTCGTTCACTTTCGGCTCCACTCGGGATGGGCGTGACGGTGAGCAGAGCTATCCGAACCTAGCCGAGTACACTCGGCTAGGTTTGGGCGGCGCTCGAGTGAAGCCGAAAGTGGCCGAGAAGAGCCGAGGACCGGCACTGTGTATTTCGGCGCTGGCGGTGCCATTTTCAAATCGCGGTCGGCGATTTTTTACATCTGACAGCTCAGGATCGCAGGGGATCGGCGTATAACACGCACCCGCGATTTTCCCCTGATTTTAAGGGGAAAAAAGTGCGTGTTATACGCCGATAAATACGGTATATAGATCAGACCAAAATGAGGGACAAATGAGGAGGAAAGAGGGACGGAGGGACTTTGTTCCAAATCAGGGACAGTCCCTCGAAATCAGAGACAGTTGGGAGCTATGCTCTTACCAAGGTCTCAGGTATGCTAAGAATGGGCTCTCCAGGAGCACAGCAGTCACATTGCAAAGAGCTCTGTGGCTGTATTTAAACCCCCAGCCTGGTTAATCCACAGCTGCCAGCAATTGTTGGTGTGTGACATCATTGGATCCACCTCCTCATGATGCACATGGAAAAATACAAAGGGAAAAAGAGTGTAGGAAGAAAAGCAACAACATTGTAGTGTTCGTGCCTATGGTGTAATCAGAAAGACAGGTCTGCATACCTGCAGTTAAAATACATTGCTCTAGACTTGACATTTTAAGACTATTGATCTATTCATAAAAGTCACTGAACCTCAATTGCGCCTATTCAGAAAAAGAGAAAGGTCTTACCAAAGTCTCAGGTAAGATAAAGATGGGCTCCCCAGGAGTACAGCAGCTACATTGCAAAAAGCTCTGTAGCTGTATTTAAACCCCCAACCCGATGGATCCACAGCTGGCAGCAAATGCTGGGTGTGTGACATCATTGGATCCACCTCCTCATGTGCGTGCGCAACAAAAATTTTTGCACACGCACAGCTATCTGCGAACCCCAAGCTGGAGATTGGTTGCTAGGACCGCCTAGCAACCAATCACTGAGGCAGCTCTCGCCCTCCATCCAGCATTATGCTCCCCCCCGCTCTCCGCCGCTCTGCAGTTAAAGTGGAGGTCCACCCAAAAAAAACCCCATAAAAACGCTCCCTTAAATACATTAAAAAACATTTGAAAAAAAAAAATGTTGTTACTTACCAGAAATGCCTGTTGCTAGGCAGATTGTCCTAATCTGCCACTTCTTATTCCGTGGTGATCTTCAGTCCTCTCCTCCTCGCGTTGATTTCTGGGAAATTTGGGCGCGGTGTCTTCTGGGACCTGTGTGTGTTACAGAAGGCAGCCACCCATTCAGAAATCGCCGGGGGACTCGCGCATGTGCAGTAAGAAACCGGCAGTAAGGCCGCAAGGCTCCACTGCCTGTTTCCTTTAGTGAGGATGGTGGCGCCGGCACACGATGCGAGGGACGGATTGGCCTCAGGGGGCCGACATCGCGTGCACCCTGGACAGGTAAGTGTCCTTATTAAAAGTCAGCAGCTACAGTGTTTGTAGCTGCTGACTTTAAAAAAAATGTTTACGGCTGGAACACTGCTTTAACATGAGAGCAGCGGAGGCTAAGGGGAGGCAGAACCACATTCACGATTCACCTGTCGGCTCCCCGCTGTCTACCAGTTGATTGTGAACGATGGCTTGCCAACCCCAGATGTACAGTATATGTATTCTCTCTGACAAAATATAGAAAATATATACAAAATCATGGTCAGGGCACTATCTGCGTGAAATGTGCATGTTCTCCCTATGCTTGCGTGGGTTTCCTCCGGGTACTCCAGTTTCCCTTCAGAATCCAAAGACATGTTTGTAGGTTAATTGACTAATGTCTAAATCTGGCCTTGGCATGATATTCTGATATTCCAATGACCGCACCCAAAATTGCCTCACTAGCTGCCCCAACAGCAGATAAAATGCTTTGAGTCCCCAGAGAGAAATATGGATCAATTAATCATTAAATTGACATTGACATCAAATGTTTAACCTTTATTAGAAGCTCATTCCATCATTAAATTAGTCATTCTGACTATAATAAATAATAATTCCATCCCATTGTTGTATCACACTTAGCAAGTACTCATGATCTAGAAACATTCCAGGGACAGGGTATACAAAGTGAGAAACAAGAGCAAGAAGCAAGAACAGGATACAAGTTACAGGAAAGTAGGATCACACAGACAGGCACCTTAGCAACAGCATACTGAATGCTATGACAAGCAACTATAGTAAGGATGCTGGCGTGACAATAGGTAGGTCCCATGACCATGAGAATGGGGGGGAATCACGCTAACACCGTGCCACCTTAATTTTTTTCAAAAACAGGCAGTTTCAAAACAGAAATGGTCTAAATCTCATGTCTACAGTGGGCAGCAAGTAGACACTGACACTGTGCACTGAAAAAAAATAATTTGTTTTCATTTCATTCGTTTTTTTTTTTGTTTTTTTTGGAAATTCTAAAATTCAGAATTCGGAATTTTGAAAAATTGAAAATTCGGAAATTCGAAAATTCGGAATTCGAAAATTCTAAAATCCAAAAATTCTGTAATTCAGAAGTTCAAAATTTCCGAAAATTAGGAAATTCGAAAATCCGAAAATTCGAAAATCCAAAAATAAGAAAGGAAAGTCCGAAAATTTGTATATTTCCACATTAACAAATTTGTCTACATTCATTAAAAAACTAATTCAGAACTAAACGAATTGTACATGTCTAGCAGCAAGAGAAGGTGACACATTTGAAAATTCAGAGCCTAGCTTAACCACCTCAGCTCCAGAAGCTTTTACCCCCTTCATGACCAGGCCATTTTTTTCTATTTGGCACTGCCCTTCTTTAACTGGTAATTGCGCAGTGATGCAACGCTGTACCCAAACTGAATCTATATACTTTTTTTTCACACAAATAGAGGTTTTATTTGGTGGCATTAGATTACCACTGGGTTTTTTATTTTTTTATTAAATTATGAAAAAAAGACCAAAAATTTGGAAACAAAAAAAGTTGTTACTACTTTGATATAAAACATATCCAATAAAAAAAAATAAAAAAATGTCTTCATAAATTTAGGCCAAAATGTAATCTGCTACATGTCTTTGGTAAAAGGAAAATACCAATACAATAGGTGTATATTGATTGTTTTGCTTGAAGGTTATAGAGTCTACAAACTATAATATATACTGGAATTTTTAAATTCAAAATTTCGGAAATTCGAAAATCCGAAAATTTGAAACTCCAAAAATAAGAAAGTAAAGTCCGAAAATTCGAAAGAACGAAAATCTAAAAATCTAAAAATTTTAAATAATAACTAACTAACTAATAATAACTAACTATTAAATTATAGGTATTGGAATTTACTTTCAAGTTTGGCTGTTAGTGAACATAATGAATACAAAGTTATCTGAAGTTACGAACTGAAATACCGAATGCCGCATCTAAACAAATGGAATGGAACAAGATAATAATAATAAATAATAATAATAAAAATAATACGTTTTTATTATTATTATTATTATTATTGTTATTTATTATTATTAATTTGTTATGTTCCACTCGTTTAGATATAGCATTCGTTATTACGGATAATTCATAACTTCGGATAAATTCGTATTTGTTACGTTCACTAACAGCCAAATTTTAAAGAATATTCCAATACCTATATTTTAATAGTTAGTAATAGTTACGTTATTATTAGTTAGTTATTATTTCAGATTTCAAATTTTCATGTTTTTGAATTTTCAGATTTTTGTTCTTATTTTCAGATTTTCGTTCTTTTGAATTTTTGGATTTTCATTCTTATTTTTGGATTTCCGAATTTCCAAATTTTTGGATTTTCGAATGTCTGAATTATCTAATTTTTGGATTTTCTCATTTCTGAATTTCTGAATGTTCGAATTTCTGAATATTCTGAAAAATTCAGAAATTCGAAAATTTGGATATTTCCGAATTAACGAATTTGTCTAAATTTGTTAAAAAACGAATTCAGAACTAAATGAATTGCACATGTCTAGCAGCAAGAGAAGGTGACACATTTGAAAGTTCAGAGTCTAGCGTAACCACCTCAGCTCCAGAAGGTTTTACCCCCTTCATGACTAGGCCATTTTTTTCTATTTGGCACTGCCCTACTTTAACTGGTAATTGCGCAGTCATGCAACGCTGTACCCTTAGATCATAGTGTCTAATCACAGCAGGTGTTAGCATGGGGCACGCATGCTCGTGCCTTAAACCCAATAGAGGCCAGCGATGTATAGGTACCTGTATGGGCCGCCCTTCCGCAGTACATTACGGGTGGGTAGTCAGGAAGATGTTAAAGCATGGGAAAAATTGGTGACTCACGCTAAACAAGTTGGTGTTTGTGTGGCTAAAGAGTGCCACCCCTACAGAATCAAAATACAATCAATATATATAAATGTGTGTAGTGTAGCACACCATATAAAATTGGGGGAATACACAAGCCCCCTTAGTGGATATATATACAATCTGTGCAATATTATATCACAATTAGTGCAAAAATATTTGAAAATAAATCCGTGTATAGTAAATATAGAAGTGGAAATATATGTAAAATATAAAAAGAACAGTCCATATAGAAAAAAACAAAAACAGTGATAGACAGTCCCGGGTTATACAGTTGCATAGAATCCTAGGTGTGTAGATCCGCCACCAAAAATAAAGAGCCTGGCCTCTTACCAGAACCCCATGACCCCCCGTTACAGAGGGTCTAAATGGGCTGTGAGATCCTGCTGATCCAAAACTCCCAGGAGCGAAGATGGAAACTGGAAAAGGACATCAGGGACTGTGGTGGAGATGAATGGGTCCCCAGAAACGGACTCAGCCCTCAGCATAGTGTTGTCATCATAAGAAGAAAGAAAGGGAAGGCTCCCATAGTGTAAAATCAAACGGTATTTATTGAAATAAAAATAGTAAACACTCACATGTAAGTAAAGGAATCAGCATCATCTAGAAGAACAGTCTGTGGCACCGGCCGGATGACCACAGATAGCCCATCCTGCTGGATGTACAGCAACAATAGGAGGTGACGCGATGATACCGCTCAGCCCTACGCTGCGTTTCGCAAGAAAATTGCGTCTTCCAGGGGCCCCTTGGTAAGTGGACCATGGTAAGTGGTTGGCTCAGCTGCCACAGTGGATGTAACGACACCCCGAGTATGAAAGGGGTTGAAGCCGTTTAAGACATTCCATTTCCAAACACAAAGGCAGCTACCGAACCCACCAATCAGCCGAACAAGAAATCCATCCGAATAATTCTTCCCCCCAAGTACGAGACAAGCCTCTATACGGAGGGTCAAACAGGAATCAGACTCTTTATTAGAACCAAAATTACAAGTCTTTATATACAGTTAAAGAGGAGGTTCCTACCTTCTGCCAGGGCTTTTTTTCAGGGGGAACTTGGTGGAACTCAGTTCCACCACCTCTGGCTCAGACCCTTTAGTGCCTGCTCACCACAATCACGTGTAAACACAGAAGTCCAGTTTCTGTGTTTACAAGTGACAGCTCTGCACTCTGTGTGTAACCTCCATGAACTCTGCACTCTGTATGTAATGCAATCCTGATATTTAATGCCCCTTTAAGACCCTTCTACTGTTTGTGAAATATGACCATACCCACTATTTGATGTGATTTGGAGGGTGTGTGTGGGGGGAGGGGTTTTGGGGGGTCGTGGTTGAGTTCCAGCACCTATTGTTTGAGAAAAAAAGCCCTGCCTCCTGCTCATATTACTCTAACAATACACCTGTAACCAGAAACCTAATTAACATGAGCTAATTTACTAAATCATTTACCCAGACTAGGTGACTCAGAGACATGACCTTTAGGACAGACTTGCCGTCTTGTAGTTCAGAAGACACAACCAACATTATCATAAGTATAACACAGGACACCTTCACACAATAGCAGAAGCTAATTTCAATTAACAATACAAACAGTGATCTCCTCTCCTCCTCAGCTTAGCAGGCAACAAACTATAGTATGAGTAGACTGTCCGGCTCCTACCCATTTCTAGAGGCCAATGTGATCCGCTTTCTCAACTAACATGTTGAGTTCAGAATGAAACAACCCAAGAATAGTCTTTAAATATATTCTTGAGAGATATTGTTAATGAATATTACTGTCCCATTTGAGGTAATCCAATCATATTCTCAGTGATCGGGGAACAGATATTATACAGTAGCATCACCTGCAGGGGTTTAGTAAGGGTTTAGCAGGACTGGTTCCGTTTTCTGAAAGTAAGCAGGTCCATGGTGTCTGGGAAAAAGCAGATTTGTCTTTCTGTAAAAAGAAACCACTTGTTGCACTGTTTGCTGTGGCCGAAAAAACAACATAAATGTGTCTGGTGAAGAGCAGGGATGGTGTTCTAGGCAAAAAATGGTTACTTGACACTAGAGCTGCACAATTAATCGTCAAGAATCGTTATCACAATCTTGACTAAGGCCTCTTTCTCACAGGGCGGATCAGTGATGATCCGCCCCGTGAACATCCGCTGGCTCAGCGGGGATCGCTCCGCCGATCCCCGCTGAGCAGGAAGATGACAGGTGCATCGCTGCACGCTGTGCAGCGACGGACCTGTCAGAGCGCCGCTCTCCCCTATGGGGGGATCGGATGAAGACGGACCGTAGTGTCTGTCGTCACCCGATCCGATCCGAAAACGGATGGAAAAGTAGGTTTTTCCTCCGTTACACTTTTCGGATCGGAGCGGGGTCGGATGTCAGCGGACATGTCACCGCTGACATCTGACGCTCCATAGGGATGAATGTATGTCCGTTTTGCATCCGAAAACGGAAGGATGAAAAACGGACATACGGATGGTCCGTGTGAAAGAGGCCTAAAGTGTTTCACAATTCTTTCTATGCAAAGTATTCTCTCTGCTCTTCTGAAGCCACAGCCATCAGAAGAGAAAAACAGAGCAGTCTGCCAAGAATCAAAACCTTCTTTATCAGTTGAACTTAAGTATAAACATTGTAACAAATTGTCAATGGAATAGACTTTGTGTGTAAGTAAAAAAAGTTTAACCACTTAAACGCTAAACCTTTTTCTGACATTTGTTGGTTTCAAGTTAAAATAGTTTTTTTTGCTATAAAATTACTTGGAACCCCCAAACAAATATATATATTTTTAGTAGACACCCTAGAGAATAAAATGGTGGTTGTTACAATATTTTCTGTCACACTGTATTTGCGCAGTGGTCTTTCAAATGCAATTTTTTTGGAAAAAATTACTTTAATGAAAAAAAAAAACTGACTAACCAGTAGAGTTAGCCCATTTTTTTTGTATAATGTGAAAGATTTTATGTCGCGAGAATTGTGAGAGAATCATGATCTTTTTATTCTAAGCAAAAAAATCATGATTCTCATTTTGGCCAGAATCGTGCAGCTCTTCTTGACACTGTGGTGTTGCACATGCTGATTCCACTAGCTAGAATTAGAGCAGCTATAAAGCCAGCAGATTTGCAAACCTGGCATTAAAATGCTTTTCATAGGGGTTATTAGGGATAATTTTCTTCATCCACTCCAGCAGCTGCAGAAGAAACAGCTGCCATGACAATAATGCTGCCATAATGGCGGGGTGGGGATAGGAGACTTACAGGGAGGTTTAAAACTATGCTTGGCCCTTCTCAGTTTAACCCGATGCTGACCCACTTTCCCACTTGATGTGCTATAAGGTAAACTTCTCAAACCAGGAGAGAAGTGGAAAGTCAGGAAAAAGGAGGAGGGGAGTGTGGGTCTTTTGCTGCCAACCAGGCTTTGTTGTACAAATTCCTGTGTCTCCTCATGCATGTTGTACCCAAATGACCAGTAGCTTTACCATGACTGCAGGCAAAAGCTGGGAACCACAATACTGTTGTCAGCAGCAGATGGGGATAACAGAGGCCTATACCATAAGGCAGTGCAAACCAATGGAATAGAGCGGCTTCTCCCTGCAATCCTCTGCAAGCTGCCCCTGGACAAAATCCTCTCTTGTAGATGTTCTGCATCTCCCTCACTTTCCTCCTCTCCAATCTCTGGCACAGAAGTGCAGCAGTGGAATATAGACCAATATCAGGGCAATTTTAAAATGCCATTTTAGGCCCAAAGCTACTAGAGACAAAGGTGGGCATTTTAATACATAAATGAAGAGATTGCAGATGATGCAGCAGTGAAAAATAGACAATCAGCAGGGCATTTTAATGAGGGATAATAAGCCTAACTGGTGTATGGCTAACTTTGATTGATGGGGATTGGGGGATGCTTTGAATATACCAAGTAATACGTGGTGTTTTAAGTGTGTGCATTTCTTCCAATTAGTTTTATTTTTTTCTGTAAAAAGATGAAGTTGCAAACAAAAGTCAGCTCCAAGAACAAATGGCCAGTAACATGTGAATGCTGTACTTTGCACATTTGAACACCCCAACATTTAAAAAAAAAGCCATGTCAACATAAAATAAAAAACAAAAAACCACTATAAACAAAAAAAAAGCAAAGTGGTTGATTGCCCAAAAAGCCAGTGATCAGAATTAAAGTACGATTTCCTTTCTAACTGGCCCTGATTCTGTCCATATACAGTTTGACAGATTATCCTATCCTTTCCCTGCTACAGCCTCTAGTACACTGATACTGTAGTAGGGCTGCTCCCTGTTTCCCACCTCCCACTTATAGAGAGGGGGCTGACACAGAACAAAGTGAAGAAAATGTAATCAGAACACCAAGGATTCCTTGAAAAGGTCCAAAGCTTTATTTTGTGGTCAAATGATAAACATACAGCAACGTTTCGGAGCCATGCAGGGCCCCTTCGTCGGGCAAGGTTACTTTTAAAGCGTCACCTATGCGGGATTTTTTTGGGAGCAATTTTGAAGCGTAACATGTTAGGTATCTTTTTACTCGACATAACATGATTTTTCACATTATGCAAAAAAATTGGGCTAACTTTACTGTTTTTGTAAAGCATGAAACTGTGCGAAATAAAAAGTTGCAATAACTGCCATTTTATTCTCTAGGGTGTCTGCTAAAAAAACATATATAATGTTTTGGGGTTTCTTTGTAATTTTCTAGCAAAAAAAATATGATTTTTACACGTAGGAGAGAAATGTCAGAATTGGCCTGGGTGGGAAGTGGTTAAACATTTTAAGGCAGCTCGCCAAATTTCAAAAGCCCTCACAATTCATTATTATTACCATCAATGGAGGGCGAGCAAATGCCCTCATTATTGTCAGAAAAGCACGAACAGTTGGGATTTGATGGAAACCCATACTCAACCTGAATCCGAAAACCATCCATAAACATGAATTTCTGACTTGTATTTATCATGTGTATGGCCTAACAAGTGGTAATTACAACTTGGAAAATGTGTTTATGAATGGTAAAGGGACAGGAAGTGGGTAAAGGGCAATTTCAGTCACTCCACTGATTTTTGTTTTTAGCCCCACTTAGCTGTTATGAATCAATGTCTTGGAGTCAGAATCTCACCTACCCAGCAGATCCAGCATTCCTGCTGCAATCCGCTCATCAAGTGCAGCAGCTTGGGTCTTGCGCCACCATCTTAGTCTTTCTCAGAAGCCAGCTACCTCTCCCGGTTTCAGGCAGCCAGGATCTGATGATATCCACAGCTCTGCCCACCCACTACTGTGAGTCCTACTACTTCAGCCTCCCGTGATATGTGGCATTAGGGATGAGCCGAACACCCCCGGTTCGGTTCGTACTAGAACCTGCGAACAGACCGAAAATTTGCAGGAACGTTAGAACCCCATTGACGTCTATGGGGCTCGAATGTTCGAAATCAAAAGTGCTCATTTTAAAGACTAATGTGCATGGTATTGTCATAAAAAGGGTTTGGGGACCCGGGTCCTGCCCCAGGGGACATGTATCAATGCAAAAAAAACTTTTAAAAACAGCCGTTTTTTCGGGAGCAGTGATTTTAATGATGCTTAAAGTAAAAAAAAAAAAAAAAGTGAAATATTCCTTTAAATATCATACCTGGGGAGTGTCTATAGTATGCCTGTAAAGTGGCACATGTTTCAAGTGCTTAGAACAGTCCCTGCACAAAATGTCATTTTTAAAGGAAAAAAAGTCATTTAAAACTGTTTGCGGCTTTAATGTAATGTTGGGGCTGGCAATATGGATGAAAATCAGTGACATGGGTTCCCCCCAGTCCATTACCAGGCCCTTTGGGTCTTGTATGGATATTAAGGGGAACCCCGCACCCAAATTAAAAAAGGAAACAGCAGTATACAGGCTCTGTACTCTGAACAGCAGTATACAGGCGGTGCAAACAAGACAGGGACTGTAGGTTTGTTGTTAAGTAGAATCTGTTTGTAATTTTGAACTGGTACATTTTTAACGTGTTTAGCTCCAGCCAAAAAATCTATTTTAAGCTTTTTGGAAAACATAGGGAAGGGTTATCACCCCTGTGACATTTGTTTTGCTGTCTGTCCTCCTCTTCAGAAGATTTCACCTCACTTTTTGTCCCAATGACAAATGTTTTTTGAAAATTTTGGGTTTTTTGTGAAACAAGGATTGGTGATAAAGCATCAGTGGAAAGGAGAATTGTTTTTCCCATATAAACTCTTACAGGAGAGAATTTCCCTTCCTAGGGGTAGATTTCATCTCACTTCCTGTTGTCTCCTTCCGTTTGCAAGGAGTCGTTTGTAAGTTGGATGTTTGAAAGTAGGGGCCTGCCCTATATACTCAGCAGAAATTTGGGCCTTAGGTCGCCACAACACTGTAAGCCCTCACAGGGCCCTGCTATGAAATATTAGATCAAGAATTGTAATTACATGCCCCTGTTGAACAGGGGCAGAAAAATTGGGCCTTTGGTGGTGGTGGTGGTGCTGGTGCCACAACACTGTAAGTCCTCACTCGCTCTTGGTGGGTGCAGAAACGGGCCCTGCTGTGAAATATTAGATTAAGAAAAAAATATTGCATCAAAAATTGTAATTACACGCCCCTGTTAAACAGGGGCTGAAAAATTGGGCCTTAGGCACTGATGCTGGTGCCACAACACTGCAACCCCTCTGTCACGTACCTGGTAGGTGGAGCCCGGAATGCAGAGAACGGCCTCTCGTATACCTCTGACTTAAGAACCCCTGAAGGTGTGAACAGGGACTCGGAAGTACAGAGGGGCACAAGTGCCTGACTGGAACACTGAAGCAGAAGGCAGGATCCTGTAGTCAGCAGGGAGGTGCACTGTAGTCCCGTAGCAGGTTGCAGACAGCAGGGAGGTGCACTGTAGTCCCGTAGCAGGTTGCAGACAGCAGGGAGGTGCACTGTAGTCCCGTAGCAGGTTGCAGACAGCAGGGGGGTGCACTGTAGTCCCGTAGCAGGTTGCAGACAGCAGGGAGGTGCACTGTAATCCCGTAGCAGGTTGCAGACAGCAGGGAGGTGCACTGTAGTCCCGTAGCAGGTTGCAGACAGCAGGGAGGTGCACTGTAGTCCCGTAGCAGGTTGCAGACAGCAGGGAGGTGCACTGTAGTCCCGTAGCAGGTTGCAGACAGCAGGGAGGTGCACTGTAGTCCCGTAGCAGGTTGCAGACAGCAGGGAGGTGCACTGTAGTCCCGTAGCAGGTTGCAGACAGCAGAGAGGTGCAGACAAGCCGGGTCAAGGTACTGGCGGGCAGATCAGGTACAGAAGGGCAAACCAAGAGAATAGTCAGAGTCCAAGCCAAGATCGGGGCGGGCAGCAAGCAGGTAAGTCAGGAACAAGCCAAGTAAATACTGGATACAGGAAAACTGGTAACAAGGTAGCAGGGGTCTCAGGAAACGCTGTAGACCGGACAGCAAGGCAGCATTGAAACAGTCTTCTTTAAATAGCCTATCTTTGGCGTCAAGTGGCGCTATTGCGCATGCGCGCACGCACGTTAGCGCTAGTGGCGCTATTGCGCATGCGCGTACGTTTGTTAGCACTAGTAGAGATATTGGCACTATTGCGCATGTGCGTACGTTTGTTAGCACTATTAGCGCCATTGGCGCTATTGCGCGCCCGCAAGCGCCGGATGGCGCTTCTATGCACAGGCATTCGTTTAAAACTGCAAGAGGGCTTTTCCTGACACCCTCACAGATACTCTAGTTGGAACGCAGAAACGAGCCCTGCTGCAAAGTATTGCATCAAAAATTGTAATTACACGCCCCTGTTAAACAGGGGCTGAAAAATTAGGCCTTAGGCACTGGTGCTGGTGCCACAACACTGCAACCCCTCACAGATACTCTAGTTGGAACGCAGGAACAAGCCCTGCTGCAAAGTATTGCATCAAAAATTGTAATTACATGCCCCTGTTAAACAGGGGCTGAAAAATTGGGCCTTTGGTGGTGGTGGTGGTGCTAGTGCCACAACACTGTAAGTCCTCACTCGCTCTTGGTGGGCGCAGAAACGGGCCCTGCTGTGAAATATTAGTTCAAGAATTGTAATTACATGCCCCTGTTGAACAGGGGCTGAAAAGTTGGGCCTTAGGCACTGATGCTGGTGCCACAACACTGCAACCCCTCACAGATACTCTAGTTGGAACGCAGAAACGAGCCCTGCTGCAAAGTATTGCATCAAAAATTGTAATTACACGCCCCTGTTAAACAGGGGCTGAAAAATTGGGCCTTAGGCACTGGTGGCAGCGCCCAGAACCAAAAATGTTCTTACAAGCTATCAGCATGATCATTGAGGAGGAAGAGGATAATTACTCAGGATAGTCACTCAGCATCAGCATAGGCAGTCTTTGAAGGGATCTGAGATTTCAAAAAAAGTATCAGGTGCTTGGTAGCTGGTGGTGATCCAAGACTGATTCATTTTTATGAAGGTCAGTCAATCGACCGAGTCGGTGGACAGACCCACCCTGTGAACGGTTACAAAGCCTCCAGCAGCACTGAATGTGCGTTCCGAAAGAACGCTGGATGCAGGACAGGACAGTAGCTCAATTGCATACTGTGCAAGCTCTGGCCAGTGATCCATCCTCAAGACCCAGTAACCCAGAGGATTTTCGGTGGGAAAGGTGTCCAAGTCAGATCTTGCCCCTAGGTATTCCTGCACCATGTAAAACAGACGCTGGCGATGGTTGCTGGAACCAATCATACCTTGGGGCTGCGGACTAAAAAATTGTCTGAACGCATCGGTCAGACGGCCACCTTCTCCACTGCTCCTTCTTTGACTGACCGAAGCCTCAGCAACACGTTGTCCAGAAACAGTCTCTGGGAACGCGTTGCACAGACCTTTCTGCAAGGCCTCCCGAAGATGTTTCATCCTCTGCTCCCTCTGCGACGGCAAGATGAGGTCCGCAACCTTACCCTTGTAACGTGGATCAAGGAGGGTTGCCAGCCAGTATTGGTCCTTCTCCTTGATACCACGAATACGATGATCCTTACGCAGGCTTTGCAGGATCAGGGAGGCCATGCAGCGTAGGTTTGCTGAGGCATTCAGTCCGGAGTCCTCTGGGTCACTAAGGGTGACATGGTCCGCAGCCATCTCCTCCCAGCCACGTACATGTGTTTCTTGGGACTGATCCCTTAAAGACTGCTGCTGATGCTGAGTGCCAGGCTCCACCTCCATACTGACACAATCCTCCTCCTCCTCTTCCTGTGTGATCGGCGGGCACGCAGGAACACTGTTTGGATAAAGGGGGCCTTGAGAGCTAAGGAAGTCCTCCTCTTCCTGCCTCTGTTCTGCCTCAAGTGCCCTGTCCATTATTCCACGCGGCGTGTGCTCCAACAGGTGGACAAGGGGGACAGTGTCACTGATGCATGTACTGTCACTGCTCACCATCCTCGTGGCCTCCTCAAATGGTGACAGGACAGTGCATGCATCCCTGATCATGGCCCACTGGCGTGGGGAAAAAAAACAAGCTCCCCTGACCCTGTCCTGGTGCCATAGTCGCACAGGTACTCATTGATGGCCCTCTGCTGCATGTGCAGCGGCTGCAGCATGGCCAACGTTGAGTTTCACCTGGTGGGCCTGTCACAGATTAGGCAGTTCTTGGGCAGGTTAAACTCCTTTTGGAGGTCTGCCAGCCGAGCACTGGCATTATATGACCGGCGGAAATGTACACAGACTTTCCTGGCCTCCCGGCGGAAATGCAGACAGACTTTCCTAGCCTGCCTCAGGACATCCTGTAAGCCCGCGTACCTGCCCAAGAACCGCTGCACCACCAAGTTAAGGACGTGAGCCAAACAGGGCACATGGGTCATTTGTCCTTGTCGGAGGGCAGAGAGGAGGTTGGTGCCATTGTCGCAAACCACCATTCCTGCCTTAAGTTGGCGTGGCATCAACTACTTCTGAACCTGCCCCTGCAGAGCTGACAGAACCTCTGCCCCAGTGTGGCTCCTGTCCCCCAAGCACACCAGCTCAAGCACCGCATGGCATCTTTTGGCCTGCATACTTGTGTAGCCCCTTGAACGGCTATGGAGCACCGCTGGTTCTGAGGACAAAGCACAGGAAGAGGCCATGGAGGAAGAAGAAGAGGAGGGGGTAGAGGAGAGAGGTGTGTCACAATCATTAGTAGTGGCATTTTGGAGGCGTGGTGGCGGAACAACCTCCAACACTACTGCACCTTGTCCTACATCCTTCCCAGCTGCCAGCAGAGTCACCCAATGCGCGGTGAAACTTAGGTAACGTCCCTGTCCATGCCTGCTGGACCATGAGTCAGCAGTAATATGCACCTTACCGCTGACCGCCCTGTCCAGCGAGGCATGGACATTGCCTTCCACATGCCAGTAGAGAGCCGGAATTGCCTTCCGTGAGAAAAAGTGGCGTTTGGGTACCTGCCACTGAGGAACCGCACATTCCACAAACTCACGAAAGGGGGCAGAGTCTACCGACTGAAAAGGCAGCAGTTGAAGTGCTAGTAATTTTGCCAAGCTAGCATTCAACCGTTGGGCATGTGGATGGCTGGAAGCGAACTTCTTTCGGCCGTGCAGCAGCTGGGGCAGGGAAATTTGCCTGGTACAATCTGACATTGGTGTACCGAAAGCAGATTGCCCACAAGTACTTGGCTGTGACACACCTAATTCTACACCTTCATTCCTCTCAGTGCAGGTCTCAGAGAGGACTGAAGGTATAGTGGGGTTGGAGATCTCAGCTGATGAGGAGCAAGGAGAGGTCCTCTTTGTTCTTTGGTGTGGGTCTTTTAGATACGCTTGCCAACGAACTGCATGGCAGGTCAACATATGTCTGGTCAAGCATGTGGTGCCCAAGCGGGAGATGTTTTGGCCACGCGAGATATGCTTGAGACATATGTTGCAAATAGCAGCGGTGCGATCTGATGCACTGGTCTCAAAAAAGGTCCACACCAAAGAACTTTTGGAATAATGCACAGAGACAGCAGCACCCTGCACATACGGAGCTTTGGGGTGTGATGCAGTCAGTGTGCTGCCCTTAGGCTGGCCCCTGGAGGGCATCCTGCCTCGTTGGTAATGTGCCTCCTCCTCCTCTCTCCTATCAGGCACCCACGTCGAGTCAGTGACCTCATCATCCCCTCCCTCCTCATCACTGGAGCAAACCTGGCAGTATGCTGCAGCAGGGGGAGCATGACTGCCAGATTGCTGTCCTTCTTGGGCACCCCCTCTGTCCGTGCTCATGTTACTGCCTTCATCTAGCTCAGTATCATCATCAGAGCCTTCTAAACGCTGGTCATCCTCCTGGAGCATGTACCCAACACTGTGGTCAAACAGTTCGAGGGACTCTTTAGGAGGACATGGTGGGGCTAGGGAAGGAGTCACTGATGCCATTGAGCCGAGGGAAGAGGCCGCGTTGGCAGCTGCTGTGTCAGACAAAGTACCCTGAGCATGGGTGAGAGAGGATGAGGAGGATGAGGATGGCTTGGTCATCCACTCGACCAAGTCTTCCGCATGTTGGGGCTCAACACGGCCAGCTGCCAAAAAAAAGGCCAAGCGTGTCCCACGGCCACTTGCTGATGAGGGTGCACCGTCTCCACGACCAGCACTGTTGCCTCTAGACACAGAGCCTGCTTGCCCTCTTTTATTGGCTTGTGACTGTCTGCCTCTCCTTGTTGGCCTTCCAGACATACTAATGGCCTGTAGCTGCACTAAGCTGGGATATATATATATGTATATGTATATATATATATATATATATATATATATATATATATATATATATACTGATACTGCAGCTAGTAAAATCAACTGCCTGCCTGTAGTATGAGAACACCACCAACCTTCTACAGGTAGCTTTAGCTGAACACTGTGCAGAGCTCGCAAAAAACTAACTTGTAGCTTATTTAGCTGCCTGCGGTAGTGATAGGATCAGGAAAACACCACCAACCTTTTACAGGTAGCTTTAGCTGAACACTGTGCAGAGCTCGCACTACACTAACTTGTAGCTTATTTAGCTGCCTGCGGTAGTGATAGGATCAGGAAAACACCACCAACCTTCTACAGGTAGCTTTAGCTGAACACTGTGCAGAGCTCGCACTACACTAACTTGTAGTTTTAGCTGAACACTGTGCAGAGCTCGCAAAAAACTAACTTGTAGCTTATTTAGCTGCCTGCGGTAGTGATAGGATCAGGAAAACACCACCAACCTTCTACAGGTAGCTTTAGCTTAACACTGTGCAGAGCTCACAAAAAAATAACTTGTAGCTTATTTAGCTGCCTGCGGTAGTGATAGGATCAGGAAAACACCACCAACCTTCTACAGGTAGCTTTAGGTGAACACTGTGCAGAGCTCGCACTACACTAACTTGTAGTTTTAGCTGAACACTGTGAGGAGGACGCACTACACAAACTTGTAGCTTTAGCTGAACACTGTGCAGAGGTCACACTACACTAACTTGTAGTTTTAGCTGAACACTGTGAGGAGGACGCACTACACTAACTTGTAGCTTTAGCTGAACACTGTGCATTGGTCGCACTACACTAACTTGTAGTTTTAGCTGAACACTGTTCAGAGGACACACTACACTAACTTGTAGCTTTAGCTGAACACTGTGCAGAGGTCGCACTACACTAACTTGTAGTTTTAGCTGAACACTGTGAGGAGGACGCACTACACTAACTTGTAGCTTTAGCTGAACACTGTGAGGAGGACTCACTACCCTAACTTGTAGCTTTAGCTGAACACTGTGCACTACACTAACTTGTAGTTTTAGCTGAACACTGTGAGGAGTACGCACTACACAAACTTGTAGCTTATTTAGCTGCCTGCGGTAGTGATAGGATCAGGAAAACATCACCAACCTTCTACCGGTAGCTTTAGGTGAACACTGTGCAGAGCTTGCAAAAAACTAACTTGTAGCTTATTTAGCTGCCTGCGGTAGTGATAGGATCAGGAAAACACCACCAACTTTCTACAGGTAGCTTTAGCTGAACACTGTGCAGAGCTTGCACTACACTAACTTGTAGTTTTAGCTGAACACTGTGAGGAGGACGCACTACACTAACTTGTAGCTTTAGCTGAACACTATTCAGAGGATGCACTACACTAACTAGTAGCTTTAGCTGAACACTGTGAGGAGGTCGCACTACACTAACTTGTAGTTTTAGCTGAAAACTGTGAGGAGGACGCACTACACTAACTTGTAGCTTTAGCTGAACACTGTGTAGAGGTCGCATTACACTAACTTGTAGTTTTAGCTGAACACTGTGAGGAGGACGCACTACACTAACTTGTAGCTTTAGCTGAACACTGTGAGGAGGATGCACTACCCTAACTTGTAGCTTTAGCTGAACACTGTGCAGAGGTCACACTAAACTAACTTGTAGCTTTAGCTGGACACTGTGAGGAGGACACACTACACTAACTTGTAGCTTTAGCTGAACACTGTTCAGAGGTCGCACTACACTAACTTGTAGTTTTAGCTGAACACTGTGAGGAGGACGCACTACACTAACTTGTAGCTTTAGCTGAACACTGTGAGGAGGATGCACTACCCTAACTTGTAGCTTTAGCTGAACACTGTGCAGAGGCCACACTAAACTAACTTGTAGCTTTAGCTGAACACTGTGAGGAGGACGCACTACACTAACTTGTAGTTTTAGCTGAATACTGTGCAGAGGTCACACTCAACTAACTTGTAGCTTTAACTGAACACTGTGAGGAGGACGCACTACACTAACTGTAAATAGTCTAGCTGCCTGACTGTGGTACTAATAGGATCAAAAGAACACCAGCAATTTTCTTCAGGTAGCTGTAAATACTGTAACAAGACAAGCCTGCCTGTCAGTAGAAAGATAACAGGAACGGATCTAGCTAAACTGAATACAGTGTATATATATATATATATATATATATATATATATATATATATACAACACCTGGGATGCATATATATACACAATACACTGTAAGTGCAGCTAACTCACTGACTGTCCTGCCTAATCTATCTAACTTAAATCAAATTACACTGTCTCTCTGTCTATCTCTTTCAACGCTGGAACACACACTACACAGGGACACCGTGCAGGCGGCCTTATATAGTGTGGGGCGTGTACTAAATCCCCTGAGCCATAATTGGCCAAAGCCTCCTTGGCTTTGGCCAATTACAGCTCTCTGTTCAGACAGCACTGTGATTGGCCAAGCATGCGGGTCATAGTGCATGCTTGGCCAATCATCTGCCAACAATGCACTGCGATGCCGCAGTAAATTATGGGCCATGACGCGCCACATGAATTTGGCGCGAATGGCCTATATCGTTCGCAATTCGGCGAACGATCGAACAGATGATGTTCGAGTCGAACATGGGTTCGACTCGAACACGAAGCTCATCCCTATGTGGCATGGAATTCCAAGAGGCTAAGGTAGCAGGGGCAGGTCATTATTTTGTTTAAAGTTAAATGATAATAAAAAAGAAGATAAAAAAAGAGTTCATTTAAATTGTGGAGGGTAGCAGCAGTGCACAGAGCCTTAGTTCATTTTGGGGGGGTGAAGGATCATGTGGTATGGTTTCTCTTGAAACAAGTCCACTAGTAAAAGAATTTCCCCTTTCATTTTGAAAGTCAACAAAAAGCTAGAAAAAGAACCAGTACTGTTTTTACAGAGTGCAAAGTTTAATCTAATTCCATGGAGTGCAGAATGTAATATAATTATTTTAAAAAATGGTTACGTTTAGTGTTGAAAAAGTCATTTATTTTAGTGCACAGTTAATGGTGAAGCGACTTAGTCCTAAAATTGTCATTTCAAGAGCCCAATGCTTTAAAATATAGTCCGTCAATTACTGGCTTTTAATTTTCTAGTCCAGTGTGGACCTTCAGATCTCAGCATGTGCTGTCGTTTTCCTAGCTAGAGTATATTGTATAGTGAGAATTCATTCCAGCTGAAAACATCTGATGATACAACTTTCCCCTATCATTTATATAAACTGTTCATGACTCATCAATACAACCCAGTAGTGATACAATGTGATTCCGGTAATGTGTCTTTGTCCCTGCGTGTCAGCTTACAATGTACCCCTGTGATGGTTCCTCCAAGTAGCAACTGTCTGAGTTATTCTGAAAATAAGTGTCAGGACACGCTCAGTAAAAGGAATTTGGTTTCATGGCGAGGCTGTACTTCTAAAATGCTGGTAATCATCCCTGTGTGACAACTATTCCTGTCATTTTGGATAGGTGTCATCTTTTTGCACTTATTTAATTTGCGTCTCTAACGTGATAACATATATCATTGAGATTTCACCTTCACAACTTGTATTTTGAAGGAATATTAGAAAAAACATATATTCCATGGGCAGAGTAGAGCTGTTATTTTAAAATAAAGTACTACCCTCCCTGACCCCAACTTTGAAATGTGCACTGCATTTTTATTTTCCTTCCATCTCTTGCAATTACACAATGCAGACAGAAGTCCAACACTCACAAAGAAAAATAGCTAGCGCTCACATAACTGACTTTAATCTCTAGTCTGCAACATGCATAATATAATATATTTTGCTGCTGTCTACCATGCGTGTAAATCATTTAGTTTGCTTTCAGTTCATGTCATTAAAAGCAATGTGAAGTATTTTCTGCGTTTTTTTAGAGATACAGTATGTGGGGTAGAGATCAGCTAGCTGTAAATTAGATTTTTCATGTTTGGCAACATTTTAAAACATTTTTGGTTTGTTTAGATCAGTGTGCCGGCAGATGAAGGTTCCTTTTAAGGTAAGCTCATTGTCAAGGGTGGAGTGGTGATGTAGAGTTCCCCTTTATCAAGTGGGCAGAGCTTGCGTAGAAAAAAAGAGGCAGAGAAAGCCTGTTGACACAGAAGAGTAGAGAAAGTAGTTGTGAGGTTTTCTTGTGCTCTCCCCTATGGGAAAGGGGCTGTGGATAACTTAACTCCTTCACGCCTCAGGGTAAAACAAATCTAAATGCCTAAGCCCAATTTTGCAAATTTGACGTGTTAATAAAACCATACATATCATCACAACTACTTTGTGCATCCAGGTGGATTATACCTTGTTTTTTATGAACAAATTGGGCTTTCATTTGGTGGTAAATGGTAATGGATATCTCCTGATTTTTTTTTTTATCATCAAAGGAAAACTAGCCCAAAATAGCAAAAAAAAATCACGTTTTCAATTAAACTGTATATTTCTAGCTACTATCAAAACCTACCACCAAAGGACAAGCCAAAATAAGTTCTCCTGCTCCTAATGATCGTAGCGATACCACATATGTGTATGTTAGTTGTTTTGTGTACCAGTAGTACAGCCTAGAAACCATAGTGCACATTTTGCTTTTTTTAATCCTACCTAAAACACACTGACACTGACACTAACTAATACTAATTTAAAAAACAAATCCTGTCCCAAAAAAATATTGACCCTGACATTTGACTTTAACCTTTGACTCTGACCTTGACCCAAAACACTAATCCTGGCACTGACCTAGATCAAACCTTGATCTAGGTATTTTTTTTTTTTTATTTTGTTATATTTAAAATTGGAGAGCACTAGGAGAGCCAGAGAGCACAGGGGGCCTGGAGAAAACAGGAGGGGTCGGAGAGCAGTGGGGGGCTGGAGAGCACTGAGGGGTTGAGACCATGGGGGGCTGGAGAGCACAAGCGGGCAGAGAACACGGGAGGTGATGAGCACGGGGGGGCTGGAGAGCAAAGGGGGCCAGAGAGCACAGAGAGGCTGGAGAGCACAGAGGGGCCAAAGAGCACAGAGGGGCCGAAGATCACAGGGGGGTTGGAGAGTACAGAGGGGTCGGAGAGCACAAAGGGGCCAGAGAGCACAGAGGTGCCGGAGAGCACAGAGGAGCTGGAGAGCACAGGGGGCTCAAGAGCACTAGGGGTGCCGGAGAGCACAGGGGGTGAAGAGCACAGGGTGGAGAGCACCAGGGGGGGGCGGAGAGCACAGGGGGCTTTTTAAGCACTGAGGGGAGCAGAGAGCACTGGCGGGGTGGGGACCACAGGGGGCTGGAGAGCACGGGGGACCGGAGAGCACAGAGGAGCTTGAGAGCATGGGGGGCTGGAGAGCACTGGGGGGCCAGGGAGTACAGGGGGGCCGATAAACACAGGGGGGCCTAAGAGCACAGAGGGGCTGGAGAGTACAGGGGGGCTGAGGAGCACAGGGGGGCTGATGAGCACAGGGGAGCATGAGAGCATGGGGGGCTGGAGAGCACAGGGGGCAGAGAGTACGGGGGGCTGATGAGCACAGAGGGGCTGTACAGCACGAGGGGCTGGAGAGTACAGGGGGGCGATGAGCACAGGGCAAACTAGGAGCACGGGGTCTGGAAAGCACTGAGGCGCTGGAGAGTACTGGAGGGCCGGTGAGCACTGGGAGGGGCTGGAGAGCAGTGGGGGAGCCTGAGAGCACGCGGGGCACCTGAGAGCATGGTGGGAGCCTGAGAGCACTAGGGGGCAGTAGAAAGAAGCTGGATAGGAGGAGTGGCTGCATACACAGTAGAGGAATCCATGTCTTTATTTTTGAGAATAGGAAGCAGGCATTCAGAGGCTGTAGGAGAAAAAAAAAGAGATGGATTCTTTCTTCTACTGTGTATGCAGCCGCTCCTCCTATCCAGGCACATGCATGGGGAGCTGCACTCATTTTCCCTCCTGTCTGGCGTAGATCCCCTCCCTCTTCATGGTCACATGTAACATGACCTGTAGTCTCCACCCCCGGCCCGACGGCTGAACTGAAATGGCCAGCTGGGTGAGCGGCGGGGACTCAAAGAGCAGCTCAGCTGCCTTGGCCCCACAAGGACATGCAGCCTGGTGGCCCCGGCCCACCGGGCAAGTGCCCGGTGTGCCCCATGGCCAGTCCGGGCCTGGGGGATCCCTCCGGCATTGCTATGGTGTTCTTCCTGTGGGGAGCTTCTAGTGGCTAGGGCCACCATCAGTAATCACAAAACAAAAATGGATCAATGGATTGAATTGGGTACAACCAGCCTGCCATACATGAACTGAATCTTGGGCGGTCCCTGTTGAACTGGCCGAGATTAAATCCATCTATGGCTGTCTTTAGCCTTAGTTAGGCAATGGACTTGAGTTTTGTGGATTTGTTGTAGCCCAGAATGTGAGATGGAAAGGGGCTACAGCTCTATGAAAACCTGGATGGGGATTTGTGACTGGAGAAACATTGCTGCAAGTCCACTCCTGAGATGCTGTGCATGAGCACCCAATGACTGTCCTGTCCTGGAAATAAGCCAGGACATAGGTTTGTAAATACTGGAAGTATTTTGGTCAGAATTCTTGGGTGACAGAAAAGGCCTACAGGTAGGGCATATGTATTAAAACGGAACTAAACTTTCCCAATCAGTATTAACTATTTTTAATCCTTATGCTGCTGGCATTAGTAAATAGATAGGATATTATATTAACTTGATTTAAAATTTTTTGTACAATTCTTGAGTTGCTTCTTGGCTCCTGGTCTAGGCCATAATAATGCCATACATCCTAGCAGTCCTCATGGGCATTTTTTCTTTAATCTGCAGTGGAGGAGGGGATTTTTCAGCTAAGCACACCCTCCTGTCTGCATGAGCTAGCTGCTGAGCTAACTGCAGATGGATTCCAAGAATGGATTCCAAATGCTACATGATTCATCTATCCTTACTCAAGATGGCCGTGATTGGAAATGCTAGGAGGGTGTTTTTCAAATTGATTTCTAAGTAAAATAAAGCATGGAGAAATTGGATGGATGGGTGAGTTTCTTTTAAATAGAAAAAATGAATGAAATAGAGATTTCAGTTTGTTGCGCTTTGATACAGTAAGTTCCACTTTAATCATATCCCACCTGGCCTATTGTAATAATATGGCGGGGCAGATGCTCTGTTATCCCTGGTGGAGGTCATATGATGTCCTCCCACTTGCGCACCTTGTGTGCGCCCTAGGAAGTGTGCAGTGGTGCAATAAGAGATCAGACAAAATAGAACATAGATCGTTGTACCAGGTCGCTGTGCACAGCGCTGCTACCATGTCATCGCTGTGACCAATCACAGCAATCACATGTCTGTTATTAACAAACAAGGGCTTTCATTCATAACCATTGTGTAGCATTGTGATCTCTGTGATTGATCACAGTGATCACATTATACAGGGTAATCACAGCTGACCTGTACCATGTGATAGCTGTGGCCAATCACAGCTATCACAATAGTACACAATGACACATGAATGGATGACATTCACAAAGTAAAATGATTGCTTATACAGTGAACATCACTGTAATAAGCAATCATAGTGTAAAAAATATCCTGATCACCTCCCCGAAGCAATACAGTGTCATTTTTTTTTTTTACATGCTGTCACCAGTCAGTGTCCCTGATCACCACAACACCAGTCATATAGTGATACGGTACTGCTCTGGTGACATTATGTAAAAAAAAATTGTGAAAAATAAAACAAATTGTATTTTATTTCTTAATTTTACAAAAAAAAATTAACAAAAGATTACAACTTCAAAAAACTCACCATGCCTCTTGCTAAATATCTTTGACTGTCTACTTTACAAAGAGAGGTTATTTTGGGAGGTATTTGTAATGTCCTGGCATTTTAGGGCTTAAAGATATGAGAGAGCCCATCAGTACATCAGGATTGATCAATTTTCAAATATTTATACCATAATTTGTAGTTTTTTATAGACTAAATAATATACACTGATTTGGGTTATTTTTTACCAAATAAATGTAGCAGAATACATTTTGGCCTAAATTTATGAAGAAAGATTATTTGCTAAATTTTATAACAGAAACTAAGAAAATTTGTTTTTTTTCTTTTTTCTTAGCAAAAAAACTAAGTGGTAAAAAAATACCACCGAAAGAAATCTCTATCTGTCTAAAACATGTGATACATAACTGAGTACTTGTCATTCAAATTGTGAAAGCTGAAAATTGGCCTGAGCAGGAAGGGGGTGAAAGTGTCCAATACTGAAGTGGTCACGTCACTGGGTTATTTAATGTGACTTTAACATTAAATAGTCCTATACCTGTAACCAGCCCCAGCTAAATAAATGGGGCCCAAAGAAGGTTTCTTTAATTACTGCAGATCACAGTGCCCCAAAGTAAACAGTGTCCTTTCTGTCCCCAGGCCCCTATTGATGAATTGGCAGAACAAACCTGATTAGCTATAGAGCCTTAGGGCTCATTCACACATGCCGTGCCCTCTAAAGAGTGATCCAAATTCTGATTGATCTTCAGAGATCATTTGACAGGTAGTGAAAATACAGTTCAACCACCTGTCTTTACCATCACCTACCCAGTGGCAAAACTACCAGGGCCTCAAGGGTCGAACTTGCACTCGGGCCCTGGAGTTCTGCCACTGTGGGGAGGCCCTAAAAGCCCTGAATGTGGCTTCAGGGTTGCTGGCTGCAGTTGTGAGCAGAGAGTGTCTATTAAACTCTCTGTCACACCGCCCAGACCCAGCACTAACAGCCCGCCCCAACTCCTTGTACAGATGGGAGAGGAGAGAGAGAGAGCAGGATCCGCTCCTCCAAACCCCACCCCTCTCCTCCTGTGTGTCCCCTGCCCACATTTCATTCCGCTTCACAAATGGAATGAGTGGGTGGGAAAGCCCAACAGCCAGCAACTAGATTGTGGAAGAACTGTGCAGACTGCATGAGCCTCCATCCATGGTGAGTAAAGTCTCCCCCTCCCTCCCTTCTCTCGCCAGCCTCTGAGCACACTAATGTAAGGGAGAGCTCTGTGGACTGCAATCTAAAGGGGGACTCTGATGTAAGTGGGTGATTTGGTGAGCAGAGACCCACTTACATCAGGGTTCCCAGAGCACCCCTTACATCAGCGTTCCCCTTTACATTACGGTCCACAGAGCTCCCCCTTGGGACCATTTCAAATGGGCGGACTCCGCCAAGCAGATCCACCTGCTCTGTCCACTGATCCCCGCTGAGCAGGTGGATGACAGGTTAGTATCTGCTCAGCTTGTGCAGAAAAGACACAGCCCGCTGTTCTCTACGGGGCAGTTGAAGTTAAAGGAATGACTGTAACTTTACATCTGACTGTTATCCTATCCGCTAGATGAATGGTGAACAGGTCCCCGCCTTATGCATTTTTAAAGGAGTTGGATCAGATGTAGGTGGGTGTAAACAGACACATGTCTGTTTACGTCCGCGTCCCCATAGAGAACAATGGGTTGTCAGATTGGTGCCCCTGTGTGAAAGGGCCCTTACAGTGTAAGTGGAAATTCTGCAGACCCTGAAGTAACAATGATGTAAGCAGTGGCGTCTCCAGCTTTCATATTTAGGGGGGGCACATGGGGGGGACAGGGCCAAAAGTAGGGGGGCAACTATAAAATGCATATATATAGATATATAGATATATATAGATATATATAGATATATAAATATATACTGGGGCCCTTTACTACGACCCCACAATGGCCCTTTCACATGTTCTGCAGTGAGCTCCCTTCCTAATGTATTGGGGTCCCCCAGGGTGGCAGAAAACAAGATATATATATGTCACCAGCATACCAAGAAAATATAAGGATCCAAAGCAGTGGGAGAACTATCAGGGTTGCAAAGGTTGTCTTCCCTCTGGGCCCTGGTGTTCTGCCACTGTGGGGTTTCCCAGCCTCCTCTTCCTGTCCTGCCCCTGCTATTGATTGCTTTGGTCTGGCATCTCTTGGAATTGACAGGCTGGTTCTCCTGTCCTAAGGATGGGAGAAATCAGTCTGTTTTTTCAGTAACTGAGAGTCCTGGTGGAGTCCTTCCTGCAACTCGCTCTTCTCCCTGCCAATGAGGATGCAGGGGAAGGAGCAGATCGGGTGGCTGTGGTTGTGTGAGCGCTCGCATTATGCAGTGTCAGCAAGCAGAGGGAGGGGGGAGGAATCACCCGCAGGAGCTGACTGGGGACTTTTTTTTTTATTGGGGGGGGCACATGGTGGGGCACAGCATAATGTTGGGGGGGTCAGGGCCCCCTCTGCCCCCCCCCCAGGGAGGCCATTGGATGTAAGTGGGGGCTCTGGTTACCAGGGACCCCCTTATATCAGATTTACCCTTTACACCAGAGTCTGCAGTGTTCCCCCTTACACCAGAGTTCTCACTGTTCTTCCTTAAAGTGATTGTAAAGGTAAAAAAGTTTTTATAAAAAAAATAACAAACATGTCTATACTTACCAATTCCATTGCACAGAGTGGCCGTAAACCTCCTCTTCCCAGGTCCCTCACTAGCACTTCTGGCCCCTCCTCTTTGTCCAGTGCCCCCAAGGGAAGCCACTTCCCATAGGGGCACTCGTGTGTGCTGACTCCAAAGCCCCACTGCTGTGTTCATTAAAACAGACAGTGGCACTTGGCCCCTGTCACTGGCTTTGTTTGACAGCACTGGGAGCAATGGCTCCCAGTGCCCCAGCAAAGACAGCGAGACCCAGAAGTGAGGGGAGAGAAGGGCTGCAGACATGCACAGTGCTGGATCAAATAAGGGCTCAGTTAAGTAAAAGAGGGGTGAGGATGGATGCTGACGCCTAAACATTTTTTACCTTAATGCAATGAATGCATTAAGGTAAAAAATGTTCAAGCTTTAGAACCACTTTAAATCAAAGTCCCCAGAGTTCTTTCTTCCATCAGATTCTTCAGAGTCCCCCCTTACAGTGTAAGGGAACTCTGCAAATTTAGATGTAAAATAAGGTACAGGAAATATGTTGCGCCACCTCTTGTACCTAATATAAATTAATTAAGAATACACATATTGTGCAATAAACATTGTGCTACAAATAAACACATTTATAAATACTGTTCTCCATGTGCCTAAAGATATCTCATGCATTTGCGCATAAATGTTCCCAATATCATTCTCAGTGTTCTAAAAAGTGCCCATTATGAAAATGTTTTGAACAAATAAATATGCAGTTCTGTGAATCCTTCACACAGTGCTCAATGTATCCTCCATAAATTATTAAATGAATCCCCCCACCTTTGTGCCTACACACTCACCTCCACAGATGGACCTGTGTAAATGCAGGTCTAAAGCACCTTCCTCTTTATGGGATCAATCCTTCCCCCTTAAGGGATCAATCCTGCTCACTCTCTGTCACTGGTATCAACAACACTCCTCCTCATACGTTAAGAGATAGTAGAATTTGGCACATAGATCCTTACATAAAAATTCAAGATTTAAAGGGAAATTTTGTGGATTCAAATGTAAATGGGAAACTCTTTGTATTCAGATGTAAGAGGGGACTCGTGATTAAATCCATACAATTAAAAATTGTTATTTAATCACAAAATATGTATAGTGCATAATACAAAAAAAAAATTTGCTGTGCGTTACTAAAGTCTTCAGGTTTGGCTTGAAGAAAAGGTGGCAAGGGGTCTTCTGGATCAGTGGGAAGGGCCCCAGGACCAGAAGTCAGGTGGGCCCTTCATGGTTTCTTACTACAGGGCCCTGATGAATCTACTTACGCCTCTGCCCTAACCACAAGTGTAAATGTTGCCTTATTGAATGTGGCAATGCAAACAATAATGTGGAAGATGCTGTAACCCCTTAGCAACCACTAAGCAGGCTACACTATGTACATTACCCACTCCTGAGCCCGACACTCTGTACACTTTGCACTCCTGACCCCTACACTCTGTAACGTTACCCACTCCTGACTCCTACACTCCATATATTACATACTTTTGAATCCTGCACTCTGTATATTTTGCTCTGCTGACCCTGTCCCTGAGCTATGCACATTACCCATTCTTGAACCCCGCATACTGTACATCACACACTCCTGACTCCTGACAATCCCCGGCAACAATAGATCGCCCAGCAGCCATCAACCATAGACCCCCCCACAACAGGACATTACCCCAGCATCAAATGGATCCCCCAGCAGCCATCAACAATAGAACTCCCCCCCAACAGTAGACCCTCCCCAGCAATGAAGGATCCCCCACCAGCAAGAACAGACCTCCCCAGCAATAATAGATCCCCATTTGGACCATCCAGCAACAATAGATCCCCCAGCAGCCAGAAACAATAGACCACCCCCCTCAATAGTAAAACCACCTCCCCAGCAAACAGATTCCCCCACCAGCATGAACAGAACCCCCCTGAGCAACAATAGATCCCCCACCATAAAGAACAGTTCCACCAGCAACAATACATTCCCCAGCAACAATAGACCCTCTCCCACACAACAGTGGATCACCCTAGTAACAATTGACCCCTACCCCAGAAATGATAGATCCCCAGCAGGCAGCCAGCAACAAGTGATCCTCCATCAGCCAGCAACAATAGACCCCCCCAACAGTAGACCCCCCAGCAACAAAAGACATACCTCCCAACATTTGGAAATGGGAATGAGCGACACCTACTAACAAACATATGTAGGCATAGGACACGCACCCTGCCACAACCCCTTAAAGGAGAATTAACCAAAAAAAAGGTTAATTAAATCCACAAGGACTTTCTTTTACCACTACTATTCCTTTATATTGGCTTTTAAAATTTACAAATGCAGCCATTTAGAATTTGGATGAAAGGTTTAGCACTGGAAAACACTTTTCGAAAGATAAAACATGCATTTTATATTGATCTGACCAAAATGAGGGACAAATGAGGAGGAAAGAGGGCCAGAGGGACATTGCTCCAAATCAGGGACAGTCCCTCGAAATCAGGGACATTTGTGAGCTATGCAAAAGATACCATAGTACCAAGAGTAGACCCCCTCCAGCAACAACTACCCCCCCCCCCCCCCCAAGGACTATAAATCTCTCACCAGAAACAATAGAGCCCCCAGCAACACTACACCTGCCCAGCAACAACAGACCCTCCAGCAGCTAGCATCAATAAACCCCCCAGCACACCCCAGCATCCCTTGCCAGTACAGGGCTGGAGGTGCCAGAACTGGGTAACATCACATTTACACTGAAAAAAAAAACCCTGTATACACACATATGACATTTAAAAATTCATTTATTACTAATACAATGCAATCAGGCTGCATGCACACTAATAAATGTGGACATCTTTCTGTTTTTTAACTGAACTAGTTTGCTGTAGCAAGGATGGAAACACCCTGTGCTGGCAGCACACTGGAGAGCTAGCATGGCTCTAAACTAAGGTGACCAGATTTTCAAAATAAAATCTGGGGACATATTGTGTTTTTTTTTATTTTTATTGGCAAATGGTAAACTATTTTATAAGTATATTTACCTCAAGTGATATATGCAGTGTAAGTGGTATGTGTTTATGGCATGATTGTATGATATATACATTATTTCTCACATTTTGTCCATGAGATAAAAAAAACGAAAGATACTTCTTACCACCGTCCAGATCACTGTGTACATAACAGGCCTCCTCTCAGACCACTGTTCAGAGCACTGTGTAGCCCCCCAGTCTGCACAATTCCCCACCAGTCTGCACAATCCTCCCCCCAAGTCTGCACAATCCCATCCCAGTCTGCACAATCCCCCCTGCCCAGTGAGCACAACCCCCCCCCATCAGCACAACCCCCCAGTCTGCAAAATCCCCCCGCCCAGTCTGCACAATCCCCCCCAGTCTGCATATACCCCCCAGTTAGCAAAATCCCTCCCCCCGTCTGCACAATCCCCCACCCAGTCTGCACAACCCCCCCCAGTCTGCACAATCCCCCCAGTCTGCACAATCCCCCCCCCATCAACACAATCCCCCCCAGTCTGCACAACCCCTCCCCCCCAGTCAGCACAATCCCCCCTGTCAGAAACTGTGAATGAGACAGAAGTACAGTTAGACCACACTTGTTTAATAATAAAAGTAAAAAGAACAAACATAGTCAAAACATAGCCAAAGTTCAGTAATCGGAATGGACAGTCAGCCAAGCCAGAAGTCAGGGATCAAAGTAGTGGAATAGCAAGCAGGATCTGGAGCCAGAAGGGATGTCAGCAAAGCCAGTCTTTAAACAGAAATGCAGGAGATAGTTTCTTGTGATGTGACCAAGGGGAAGACAGAGCTCCTCTGGACTGGACGGCTTAAGTAGGCAGGACTGACAAGCAGAATCATCAACAGCTGAGTAACTGTGGAGAGAGATGGGAGCTGGCAATTAGCCGACAGCTTAGCGGCCAGCTCGGAGACGGAAGGGCTGAGCCCAGCCCTGACACCCCCCAGTCAGCACAGGGGAGAAGAAGGAAATGAGAAGGGAAGAGACAAAGCAAAGAGGTCTAGTGAGAGAGAAGAGCTGTTTATGGAGCGGATGGCTCACTCACCAATTATGCCTCCCCTCTTATGCTGGTTTTTACAGGTAGGCTGAGCACAGTGGGATGGGCAACAGGCGAAAGAGCTCGACTTCCGGCGGCCGGCCAGAGCTAAAATGCAGGAGTGCCTGAGACTGAGCAGCTGAAAATAGCTGCAGCGCCAATCCAGGGACAAAACCGGGGACATATTTAGTCTGCAGAGAGAGTCCCCAATCCGGGGACTGTCCCCGGAAAACAGGGACATCTGATCAGCCTACCCTAAACAGAGAATGCAGCGATCTGGGTCTCCAGGGGTCTGAGATGTCTACTATACAGTGCCTGACTGCATTACAGTAATAGAAAGGCTTTAATTGAGCTTAAATTATTTACTGAAACACTAGCTAAGCGTACCTATTGTATTCATTTTTTTAGTGCTCGACCACGTGTGAGAAAAATGCTCACTCACCAACTACAAACGACCACTAAAGGTCTCAATCGATCTTCAAATGGCCATAGGTCTGTATCACTCTTCAGATAGACTCGGATGGAATGAATCCACAGTTGTTCATACACTCCAAAACAAGTGCTCTCTCATGGATAAAGAAACCCCAAAAAAATACAATCATGGTGCAGTATTTTTACTAAAAGTGAGAAAGTAAAGCAGAAGTACATTGCAGTTACATTCACAAGGTGCTTTAAGAAGCGCCAACACAAACAGCCCTATGAAAATACAGCCCTGCCGCTCATTAAGCTGGCATGTGTTCCAGAAAACCGGAAGTGACGTGGGGTATCTGTTTGTACAGCACTGACAGTGAGGGCATAAAGGAAATACTTCATTTGGTCCAGCTAGGCCCAAATTAACTATTTAAAGTCACTGTAAACATGGAGTTAAGCTTTAGCCCTCCACTGTGCTATAGCCCCATCCAGACTATAGGAAAAGCCATCAGGGGATTGACTGCTGAGCCAGAGAACCATGTGGACACCAGGTTTGAGAGTGAGAGCCAGAGCATTACTGACTATCTCTCGCCTGGTTAGGACAGAGTAGGGGAGATATATCGCCATCAAGAGGATATCTGCAACGTCGGAGTGGTGAGAGGCTTTGGCCACCATTATTTGTTTCATACCTGTTTGCTGTCAGAGAAGTTTGCTACCTCCAGTAAACTTTTGCCTAAAGGGGACTGCATACGCTGGGCTGTATATGACATACAACTGACATCCGCAATATTTATGCTATATTTTACTAATGCTGGTTGCTCAGTAGTCACTATTAATGAAGCTCTTCTTCAAGGCAGGCTGTGTTCAGAAAGGCATATGTCATGTAGGGTTGCCACTTGTCCGGTTTTGACCTGGACAGTAGGGATGGGTGAACGGTTCGGCCAGAGTATAAGTTCAGGCCGAACATTCGACCATTTGTTCGCCTCCCTGAACCGACAACAATGCATTGCGGTGCTGAACAATGCATTGCAAGCACTGATTGGCTGAAGCTGACTTTATCCAATCATGGCTCATTCCCGCCCCACAGTATAAAAGTATTCTTTCAATGGCAGCCATTTTCAGTGTGATTTCGGCATGGAGAGAGATAGAACAGGGCTCTGTTCAGTGCTATAACTTAGTTAGTGTGTAGGGATGAGCTTCGTGTTCGAGTCGAACCCATGTTCGACTCGAACATCGGCTGTTCGATCGTTCGCCGAATTGCGAACGTTATGGGCCGTTCGCGCTAAATTCGTGTGGCGCGTCACGGCCCATAATTCACTGCGGCATCGCAGTGCATTGCTGGCTGATGATTGGCCAAGCATGCACTATGACCCGCATGCTTGGCCAATCACAGCGCCGTCAGTAGAGAGAGCTGTAATTGGCCAAAGCCAGGGTGGCTTTGGCCAATTATGGCTCAGGGGATTTAGTACACACCCCACACTATATAAGGCCGCCTGCACGGCGGCCCTGTGTAGTGTGTGTTCCGGTGTGCTGAGAGATAGAGAGAGAGAGAGAGACAGTGTCATTTGATTTGAGTTAGATAGATTAGGCAGAACAGTCAGTCAGTTAGCTGCACTTACAGTGTATTGTGTATATATATGCATCCCAGGTGTTGCATATATATATATACACTGTATTCAGTTTAGCTAGATCCGTTCCTGTTATCTTCTATCTAGACTATTTACATTTAATGCAGTGCGTCCTGTCACAGTGTTCAGCTAGATCCGTTCCTGCTATTTACATTTAGTGCAGTGCGTCCTGCTCACAGTGTTCAGCTAGATCCGTTCCTGTTATCTTCTAGACTATTTACATTTAGTGCAGTGCGTCCTGCTCACAGTGTTCAGCTAGATCCGTTCCTGCAATTTACATTTAGTGCAGTGCGTCCTGCTCACAGTGTTCAGCTAGATCCGTTCCTGCTATTTACATTTAGTGCAGTGCGTCCTGCTCACAGTGTTCAGCTAGATCCGTTCCTGCTATTTACATTTAGTGCAGTGCGTCCTGCTCACAGTGTTCAGCTAGATCCGTTCCTGCTATTTACATTTAGTGCAGTGCGTCCTGCTCACAGTGTTCAGCTAGATCCGTTCCTGTTATCTTCTAGACTATTTACATTTAGTGCAGTGCGTCCTGCTCACAGTGTTCAGCTAGATCCGTTCCTGCAATTTACATTTAGTGCAGTGCGTCCTGCTCACAGTGTTCAGCTAGATCCGTTCCTGCTATTTACATTTAGTGCAGTGCGTCCTGTTCACAGTGTTCAGCTAGATCCGTTCCTGCTATTTACATTTAGTGCAGTGCGTCCTGCTCACAGTGTTCAGCTAGATCCGTTCCTGCTATTTACATTTAGTGCAGTGCGTCCTGCTCACAGTGTTCAGCTAGATCCGTTCCTGCTATTTACATTTAGTGCAGTGCGTCCTGCGCACAGTGTTCAGCTAGAGCCGTTCCTGCTATTTACATTTAGTGCAGTGCGTCCTGCTCACAGTGTTCAGCTAGATCCGTTCCTGTTATCTTCTAGACTATTTACATTTAGTGCAGTGCGTCCTGCTCACAGTGTTCAGCTAGATCCGTTCCTGCTATTTACATTTAGTGCAGTGCGTCCTGCTCACAGTGTTCAGCTAGATCCGTTCCTGTTATCTTCTAGACTATTTACATTTAGTGCAGTGCGTCCTGCTCACAGTGTTCAGCTAGATCCGTTCCTGTTATCTTCTAGACTATTTACATTTAGTGCAGTGCGTCCTGCTCACAGTGTTCAGCTAGATCCGTTCCTGCTATTTACATTTAGTGCAGTGCGTCCTGCTCACAGTGTTCAGCTAGATCCGTTCCTGTTAAATTCCTACTGACCGGCAGGCTTGTCTGGTTACAGTATATAAAGCTACCTGAAGAAAATTACAGGTGTTCTATTTGATCCTATTAGTACCACGGTCAGGCAGCTAGACTATTTACATTTAGTACAGTGCGTCCTGCTCACAGTGTTCAGCTAGATCCGTTCCTGTTATCTTCCTACTGACAGGCAGGCTTGTCTGGTTACAGTATATAAAGCTACCTGAAGAAAATTACAGGTGTTCTATTTGATCCTATTAGTACCACGGTCAGGCAGCTAGACTATTTACATTTAGTACAGTGCGTCCTGCTCACAGTGTACAGCTAGATCCGTTCCTGTTATCTTCCTACTGACAGGCAGGCTTGTCTGGTTACAGTATATAAAGCTACCTGAAGAAAATTACAGGTGTTCTATTTGATCCTATTAGTACCACGGTCAGGCAGCTAGACTATTTACATTTAGTACAGTGCGTCCTGCTCACAGTGTTCAGCTAGATCCGTTCCTGTTATCTTCCTACTGACAGGCAGGCTTGTCTGGTTACAGTATATAAAGCTACTTGAAGAAAATTACAGGTGTTCTATCCCAGCTTAGTGCAGCTACAGGCCATTAGTATGTCTGGAAGGCCAAGAAGGAGAGGCAGACAGTCACAAGCCAATAAGAGAGGGCAAGCAGGCTCTGTGTCTAGTGCTGGTCATGGAGACGGTGCATCCTCATCAGCACGTGGCCATGGGACACGCTTGGCCTTTTTTTCGGCAGCTGGCCATGTTGAGCCGCAACATGCGGAAGACTTGGTCGAGTGGATGACCAAGCCGTCCTCATCCTCCTCATCCTCTCTCACCCATGCCCAGGGTGCTTTGTCTGGCAAAGCAGCGGCCTCTTCCCTCAGCTCAATGTCATCAGTGACTCCTTCCCTAGCTCCACCATGTCCTCATGAGGATTCCCTCGAACTGTTTGACCACAGTGTTGGGTACATGCTCCAGGAGGATGCCCAGCGTTTGGAAGGCTCTGATGACGATACTGAGCTCGATGAAGGCAGTAACATGAGCGCGGACAGAGGGGGTGCCCAAGAAGGACAGCAATCTGGCAGTCATGCTCCCCCTGCTGCAGCATACTGCCAGGTTTGCTCCAGTGATGAGGAGGGAGGGGATGATGAGGTCACTGACTCAACGTGGGTGCCTGATAGGAGAGAGGAGGAGGAGGAGGAGGAGGAGGAGGAGGAGGAGGAGGAGGCGGCAGCACATCACCAACGAGGCAGGATGCCCTCCAGGGGCCAGCCTAAGGGCAGCACATTGACTGCATCACACCCCAAAGCTCCACATGTGCAGGGCGCTGCAGTCTCTGCGCGTTATTCAAAAAGTTCTTTGGTGTGGGCCTTTTTTGAGACGAGTGCATCAGATCGCACCGCTGCTATTTGCAACATATGTCTCAAGCGTATCTCGCGTGGCCAAAATATCTCCCGCTTGGGTACCACATGCTTGACCAGACATATGTTGACCTGCCATGCAGTTCGTTGGCAAGCGTATCTAAAAGACCCACACCAAAGAACAAAGAGGATCTCTCCTTGCTCCTCATCAGCTGAGATTTCCAACCCCACTAGACCTTCAGTCCTCTCTGAGACCTGCAGTGAGAGGAATGAAGGTGTAGAATTAGGTGTGTCACAGCCAAGTACTTGTGGGCAATCTGCTTTTGGTACACCGACGTCAGATTGTACCAGGCAAATTTCCCTGCCCCAGCTGCTGCACCGCCGAAAGAAGTTTGCTCCCAGCCATCCACATGCCCAGCGGTTGAATGCTAGCTTGGCAAAATTGCTAGCACTTCAACTGCTGCCTTTTCAGTTGGTAGACTCTGCCCCCTTCCGTGAGTTTGTGGAATGTGCGATTCCTCAGTGGCAGGTACCCAAACGCCACTTTTTCTCACGGAAGGCGATTCCGGCTCTCTACCGGCATGTGGAAGGCAATGTCCATGCCTCGCTGGACAGGGCGGTCAGCGGTAAGGTGCATATTACCGCTGACTCATGGTCCAGCAGGCATGGACAGGGACGTTACCTAAGTTTCACGGCGCATTGGGTGACTCTGCTGGCAGCTGGGAAGGATGCAGGACAAGGTGCAGTAGTGTTGGAGGTTGTTCCGCCACCACGCCTCCAAAATGCTGATTGTGACACACCTCTCTCCTCCACCCCCTCCTCTTCTTCTTCCTCCATGGCCTCTTCCTCGGAACCAGCGGTGCTCCGTAGGCGTTCAAGGGGCTACGCAAGTACGCAGGCCAAAAGATGCCATGCGGTGCTTGAGCTGGTGTGCTTGGGGGACAGGAGCCACACTGGGGCAGAGGTTCTGTCAGCTCTGCAGGGGCAGGTTCAGAGGTGGTTGACGCCACGCCAACTTAAGGCAGGAATGGTGGTTTGCGACAATGGCACCAACCTCCTCTCTGCCCTCCGACAGGGACAAATGACCCATGTGCCCTGTTTGGCTCACGTCCTTAACTTGGTGGTGCAGCGGTTCTTGGGCAGGTACCCGGGCTTACAGGATGTCCTGAGGCAGGCCAGGAAAGTCTGTGTGCATTTCCGCCGGTCATATAATGCCAGTGCTCGGCTGACGGACCTCCAAAAGGAGTTTAACCTGCCCAAGAACCGCCTAATCTGTGACATGCCCACCAGGTGGAACTCAACGTTGGCCATGCTGCAGCGGCTGCACACGCAGCAGAGGGCCATCAATGAGTACCTGTGCGACTATGGCACCAGGACAGGGTCAGGGGAGCTTGGTTTTTTTTCCCCACGCCAGTGGGCCATGATCAGGGATGCATGCACTGTCCTGTCACCATTCGAGGAGGCCACGAGGATGGTGAGCAGTGACAGTGCATGCATCAGTGACACTGTCCCCCTTGTCCACCTGTTGGAGCACACGCTGCGTGGAATAATGGACAGGGCACTTGAGGCAGAACAGAGGCAGGAAGAGGAGGACTTCCTTAGCTCTCAAGGCCCCCTTTATCCAGACAGTGTTCCTGCGTGCCCGCCGATCACACAGGAAGAGGACGAGGAGGAAGAGGAGGAGGAGGAAGATTGTGTCAGTATGGAGGTGGAGCCTGGCACTCAGCATCAGCAGCAGTCTTTAAGGGATCAGTCCCAAGAAACACATGGACTTGTACGTGGCTGGGAGGAGGTGGCTGCGGACCATGTCGTTCTTAGTGACCCAGAGGACTCCGGACCGAATGCCTCAGCAAACCTACGCTGCATGGCCTCCCTGATCCTGCAAAGCCTGCGTAAGGATCCTCGTATTCGTGGTATCAAGGAGAAGGACCAATACTGGCTGGCAACCCTCCTTGATCCACGTTACAAGGGTAAGGTTGCGGACCTTATCTTGCCATTGCAGAGGGAGCAGAGGATGAAACATCTTCGGGAGGCCTTGCAGAAAGGTCTGTGCAACGCGTTCCCAGAGACTGGGAGGTTACAAACTCCTGTTTCTGGACAACGTGTTGCTGAGGCTTCGGTCAGTCAAAGAAGGAGCGGTGGAGAAGGTGGCCGTCTGACCGATGCGTTCAGACAATTTTTTGGTCCGCAGCCCCAAGGTATGATCGTTTCCAGCAACCATCGCCAGCGTCTGTTTTACATGGTGCAGGAATACCTGGGGCAAGATCAGACTTGGACACCTTTCCCACCGAAAATCCTCTGGGTTACTGGGTCTTGAGGATGGATCACTGGCCAGAGCTTGCACAGTATGCAATTGAGCTACTGGCCTGTCCTGCATCCAGCGTTCTTTCGGAACGCACATTCAGTGCTGCTGGAGGCGTGGTAACCGATCACAGGGTGCGTCTGTCCACCGACTCGGTCGATCGGCTGACCTTCATAAAAATGAATGAGTCTTGGATCACCACCAGCTACCAAGCACCTGATGCTGATGTAACCGAATAATTTTTTTTGAAATCTCAGATCCCTTCAAAGACTGCCTATGCTGATGCTGAGTGACTATCCCTGAGTAATTATCCTCTTCCTCCTCAATCATCACGCTGATAGCTTGTAAGAACATTTTTGGTTCTGGGCGCCACCACCAGTGCCTAAGGCACAATTTTTCAGCCCCTGTTTAAAACAGGGGCGTGTAATTACAATTTTTGATGTAATACTTTGCAGCAGGGCTCGTTCCTGCATTCCAACTAGAGTGTCTGTGAGGGGTTGCAGTGTTGTGGCACCAGCACCAGTGCCTAGGGCCCAATTTTTCTGCCCCTGTCTAACAGGGGCGTGTAATTACAATTTTTGATGCAATACTTTGCAGCAGGGCTCGTTCCTGCGTTCCAACTAGAGTGTCTGTGAGGGGTTGCAGTGTTGTGGCACCAGCACCAGTGCCTAAGGCCCAATTTTTCTGCCCCTGTCTAACAGGGGCGTGTAATTACAATTTTTGATGCAATACTTTGCAGCAGGGCTCGTTCCTGCGTTCCAACTAGAGTGTCTGTGAGGGGTTGCAGTGTTGTGGCACCAGCACCAGTGCCTAAGGCCCAATTTTTCTGCCCCTGTCTAACAGGGGCGTGTAATTACAATTTTTGAAGCAATAATTTGCAGCAGGGCTCGTTCCTGCGTTCCAACTAGAGTGTCTGTGAGGGGTTGCAGTGTTGTGGCACCAGCACCAGTGCCTAAGGCCTAATTTTTCAGCTCCTGTTCAACAGGGGCATGTAATTACAATTCTTGATCTAATATTTCACAGCAGGGCCCTGTGAGGGCTTACAGTGTTGTGGCCACAGCAACACCTAAGGCCCAAATTTCTGCTGAGTATATAGGGCAGGACCCTACTTTCAAACATCTAACTTACAAACGACTCCTACTTGCAAACGGAAGGAGACAACAGGAAGTGAGATGAAATCTACCCCTAGGAAGGGAAATTCTCTCCTGTAAGAGTTAATATGGGAAAACAATTTCTCCTTTCCACTGATGCTTTCCAATCCTTGTTCCACAAAAAAACCCAAATTTTCAAAAAACATTTTTCATTGGGACAAAAAAGTGAGGTGAAATCTTCTGAAGAGGAGGAAAGACAGCAAAACAAATGTCACAGGGGTGATAACCCTTCCCTATGTTTTCCAAAAAGCTTAGAAAAGATTTTTTGGCTGGAGCTAAACACGTTAAAAATGTTCAAAATTACAAACAGATTCTACTTAACAACAAACCTACAGTCCCTGTCTTGTTTGCACCGCCTGTATACTGCTGTTCAGAGTATATAGGGCCTGGTGGCCCCACACCTTTCCTTATTTTAATTTGGGTGCGGGGTTCCCCTTAATATCCATACAAGACCCAAAGGGCCTGGTAATGGACTGGGGGGTACCCATGCCGTTTGTCTCACTGATTTTCATCCATATTGCCATGACCCGACATGACATTAAACCCGCAAGCAGTTTTAAATGAGATTTTTTCCTTTAAAAATGACATTTGGTGCAGGGACTGTTCTAAACATGGGAAACACGCGTCACTTTACAGGCATACTATAGACACCCCCCAGGTACGATATTTAAAGGAATATTTCACTTTTTTTTTTTTTTACTTTAAGCATCATTAAAATCACTGCTCCCGAAAAAACGGCCGTTTTTAAAAGTTTTTTTTGCATTGATACATGTCCCCTGGGGTAGGACCCGGGTCCCCAAACCCTTTTTAGGACAATACCATGCAAATTAGCCTTTAAAATGAGCACTTTTGATTTCGAACGTTCGAGTCCCATAGACGTCAATGGGGTTCTAACGTTCGTGCGAACTTTCGGTCCGTTCGCGGGTTCTGGTGCGAACCGAACCGGGGGGTGTTCGGCTCATCCCTATTAGTGTGCTATACTGTGCTATTTTGCTTCAATTGTCAGTGTAGAATATTAGTTTAGTGTCAGTCTAGGGATAGTGTGAGTGTAGTGAGGAGGACCACCATTCAGCTTTGCATAGTGTGCAGCTACAGTAGGGACAGCTCAGATAGTTTCACTGTAGTGTAGTGAGACTGTGTCATTCATACAAACATCAGTGTAGAGTAGGGACAGCTCAGATAGTTGTAGTGTAGTGAGACCGTCAGTAATCTTTACATTAGTGTATAGCTAGAGTAGGGACAGTTCAATAGCGTCAGTGTAGTGACGGTTGAACACCGTCTATTTGATTGCATTGCTGCCAGTTTAATGCCATATAGTTCTGTGTGCGTTACTGCCAGTTTAATGCCATATAGTTCTGTGTGCGTTACTGCCAGTTTAACGCCATATAGTTCTGTGTGTATTACTGCCAGTTTAACGCCATATAGTTCTGTGTGTGTTACTGCTAGTTTAACGTCATATAGTTTTGTGTGTGCTACTGCCAGTTTAACGCCATATAGTTTTGTGTGTTACTGCAAGTTTAACGCCATTTACTTCAGTGTGCGTTACTGCCAGTTTAACGCCATATAGTTTTGTGCGTTACTGCAAGTTTAACGCCATTTACTTCTGTGTGCATTACTGTCAGTTTAACGCCATATAGTTCTGTATGCATTACGGCAAGTTTAACGCCATTTACTTCTGTGTGCGTTACTGCCAGTTTAAGGCCATATAGTTTTGTGTGCGTTTTTGCCAGTTTAACGCCATATATTTCTGTGTGCATTACTGCCAGTTTAACGCCATATAGTTCTGTGTGTATTACTGCCAGTTTAACGCCATATAGTTTTGTGTGCGTTACTGCCAGTTTAACGCCATATAGTTCTGTGTGTGTTACTGCCAGTTTAACGCCATATAGTTTTGTGTGTTATTGCAAGTTTAACGCCAGTTACTGCCAGTTTACCGCTATATAGTTTTGTGTGTGTTACTGCCAGTTTAACGTCATTTACTTCTGTGTGCGTTACTGCCAGTTCAACACCATATAGTTCTGTGTGCATTACTGCCAGTTTAACTCCATATAGTTTTGTGCGTTACTGCAAGTTTAACTCCATTTACTTCTGTGTGCGTTACTGCCAGTTTAACGCCATATAGTTTTGTGCGTTACTGCCACTTTAACGCTATATAGTTCTGTGTGCATTACTGCTAGTTTAACGCCATATAGTTCTGTGTGCGTTACTGCCAGTTTATCACCATATAGTTCTGTGTGTGTTACTGCCAGTTTAACACCATATATTTTTGTGCGTTACTGCAAGTTTAACACCATTTACTTCTGTGTGCGTTACTGCCAGTTTAACGCCATATAGTTTTGTGCGTTACTGCAAGTTTAACACCATATAGTTTTGTGTGCATTACTGCCAATTTAATGCCATATAGTTGTGTACGTTACTGAAAGTTTAACGCCTATTACTTCTGTGTGCGTTACTGCCAGTTAAACACCATATAGTTTTGTGCATTACAGCAAGTTTAAAGCCATTTACTTCTGTGGCCGTTACTGTCAGTTTAACGCCATATAGTTCTGTATACGTTACTGCAAGTTTAACGCCATTTACTTCTTTGTGCATCACTGCAAGTTTAACACCATTTACTTCTGTGTGCATTACTGCAAGTCTAATGCCATAGAGTTCTATGCGTCACTGTATGTTTGGCGCATTATATTGCAGTATATTATAGTGTATCCGTGGAGTGTGTCTGTGTAGTGTGAGTTCTCAAATTAAAGTGCACCAAACACCACTTTACTTTGATTAAAGTGCATCTACATACAGATTTACACTTCTTCTTTACATTTGCTTATAAGCACCGCCCCCTCCCTCCCAATAATGTCTGGTAGGAAAACAAGGAGAGGCAGACATTCCCTTGGCACTGTAAGGGGGACAGCAACAAATGTGTCCACAGGCAAAGGTGGACGTGGTGGTCAGTCTCAGGCAGGGCATAATTTCCTCTGTTTAGTAAGTTTGCCTGTGCTATCTAGCCACAGCATGCGGAGGAGGTGGTGGACTGGCTTACTAAACCTTCCTCATCCTCCTCATACTCTATCATGCAAGCAGAGACAAGTGTGCGGTCCCCTGCAGTTGCCAGAGTGGATAATGTAAAGAGTGATCAGCACAACTTATTAACAGCTGTGTATATCTTAAAATGAATGTGTAAATATTGCTCTGTAAATATCGCTTAGCAAACAAATAACTATGTGCAACTTCAATAAACGATGATATACTTGTATTCCTGTATGAGTAAATATGCGTAAACGCGTACAATATATAGCAGGTTAATAATTGCTGTTCTTAGTATATGAGTAATGAAATAATCAATTCCATATAATCAGATGGTAATAACGATATAATAGTCCATTAACTCTGAAATAAAGGTGCAAGAGTGCAAAAAGTGCTTATGTGCAACAAAGGATCAAAAAAGTGTATATACAGTCAGGTCCATAAATATTGGGACATCAACACAATTCTAATCTTTTTGGCTCTATATACCACCACAATGTATTTGGAATGAAACAAACAAGATGTGTTTTAACTGCAGACTTTCAGCTTTAATTTGAGGGTATTTACATCCAAATCAGGTGAACGGTGTAGGAATTACAACAGTTTGTATATGTGCCTCTCACTTTTTAAGGGACCAAAAGTAATGGGACAGATTAACAATCATCCATTAAACTTTCACTTTTTAATACTTGGTTGCAAATCCTTTGCAGTCAATTACAGCCTGAAGTCTGGAATGCATAGACATCACCAGACGCTGGATTTCATCCCTGGTGATGCTCTGCCAGGCCTCTACTGCAACTGTCTTCAGTTCCTGCTTGTTCTTGGGGCATTTTCCCTTCAGTTTTGTCTTCACCAAGTGAAATACATGCTCAATCGGATTCAGGTCAGGTGATTGACTTGGCCATTGCATAACATTCCACTTCTTTCCCTTAGAAAACTCTTTGGTTGCTTTTGTAGTATGCTTCGGGTCATTGTCCATCTGCACTGTGAAGCGTCGTCCAATGAGTTCTGAAGCATTCTACTGAATATGAGCAGATAATATTGCCCGAAACACTTCAGAATTCATCCTGCTGCTTTTGTCAGCAGTCACATCATCAATAAATACAAGAGAACCAGTTCCATTGGCAGCCATAAATGCCCTCACCATGACACTACCACCACCATGCTTCACTGATAAGGTGGTATGCTTTGGATCATGAGCAATTCCTTTCCTTCTACATACTCTTCTCTTCCCGTTACTCTGGTACAAGTTGATCTTAGTCTCATCTGTCCATAGGATGTTGTTCCAGAACTGTGAAGGCTTTTTTAGATGTTGTTTGGCAAACTCTAATCTGGCCTTCCTGTTTTTGAGGCTCACCAATGGTTTACATCTTGTGGTGAACCCTCTGTGTTCACTCTGGTGAAGTCTTCTCTTGATTGTTGACTTTGACACACATACACCTACCTCTTTGAGAGTGTTCTTGATCTGGCCAACTGTTGTGAAGGGTGTTTTCCTCACCAGGGAAAGAATTCTTCGGTCATCTACCACAGTTGTTTTCCGTGGTCTTCCGGGTCTTTTCGTGTTGCTGAGCTCACCGGTGCATTCTTTCTTTTTAAGGATGTTCCAAACAGTTGATTTGGCCACACCAATGTTTTTGCTATCTCTCTGATGGGGTTGTTTTGTTTTTTCAGCCTAATGATGGCTTGCTTCACTGATAGTGACAGCTCTTTAGATCTCATATTGAGAGTTGACAGCAATAGATTCCAAATGCAAATAGCACACTTGAAATGAACTCTGGACCTTTTATCTGCTCCTTGTAAATGGGATAATGAGGGAATAACACACACCTGGCCATGGAACAGCTGAGCAGCCAATTGTCCCATTACTTTTGGTCCCTTAAAAAGTGGGAGGCACTTATACAAACTGTTGTAATTCCTACACCGTTCACCTGATTTGGATGTAAATACCCTCAAATTTAAAGCTGAAAGTCTTGTTCGTTTCATTTCAAATCTATTGTGGTGGTGTACAGAGCCAAAAAGATTAGAATTGTGTCGATGTCCCAATATTTATGGACCTGACTGTAAATGTACGTAAACGCAGTGCAATAACAGATCCTATATATAAGGTGAATGATAGGCTATTCTCAGTATATGAATAATGAGTTAATCAATGCCATATAATCAGATGATAATGATAGTCCATTTGCTCTGAAATATAAAAGTATATATAAATATACGTAAACGCAGTGCAATAACAAATCCTATATACAGTCAGGTCCATAAATATTTGGGAATCTCTGCAGGACTTCGAGGCTGCCTAGGGAGCTTGAGGGTGTTCAATCATTTCATCTGGAAGAATGTTTTTGGTATAGGTTTCATGGGCACAATTAACACCCAAAGACCAATTTTTCAGCACCTGTTTGAGAGGTGCATATCATTGCAATTTTTTTTGCCTTCATCAGGAGAACCCCTATAGGGTTATGGTGGAAAGGCGTCACCGACACCCAAAGACCAATTTTTCTGCACCTGTTTGGCACGTGCATTATATTACAATTTTTTACAGCAAGACCAATTCTTGCTTTCATCAAGAGTACCTCTATAGGGTTACGGTGGGAAGGTGCCACCGACACCCAAAGACCAATTTTTACACACCTGTTACTTCTATCCAAAGTTAAAGTGACACCAGAATGTATCCAAAAAATCCCTAATCTTGTTCCCAGTGCAATACATTGTGGCCTCATCATACACACTGGCTCCCCAGCTGTTGCTGAGCAAATATAGGCAGCTTGCAGGGAAAATTTTTCATTTTTATGCTTTCACTTTAAAAATAAAAAAATCACTGCTCATTTAAAAATGACGTTTTTCACAAACATTTTTTTTTTTATTGATACATGTCCCTCAGGGCAGGACCCGGACCCCTATAACCATTGTATGCCCAATTACTTGCATATAAGCCTTCAAAATGGGCACTTTTGATTTTTGAAATTCGGGTCCCATTAACTTTAATGGGGTTCGTTATTCGGGTCCAAACTTTCACGGTGTTCGAAAGTTCTGGTGCAAACCGAACAGTCCGGTTTTTGCATCATGTGCCTAGGTTTCTGACTGCCAGACACCCGGACACATTATTCTGACACCATACTTCCTGGTGAGATGTCCCCAGTGCCTGTCAGCAATGTGTCTTCCCCTCATCTCTGTCCACAGTCAAGACTCCAGTGACCACACACTGCCCACACTTCTCTCTCTACTACTACTGCCTTCGGTCCCCTCACTGATCGGCAGAGTTTACATATCATAGCTTTAAGTGGCCAAAAACGGCAGGCATCTCTCAGGACAGACCACCAGCAGATAAAGGACCCCTCTTTTCCCTGTCTGTGCGTCTCCTGGGCTGACGGGATTATCCGACTTCATAGGACCCAGCAGAAGGAGCAGCTAGTGCAGTAATCAGCCTCAGTACAGGCTGTGTAGTGTGAAGTGGAAGGAAAATTATAAACAATACAAATAAATATGTGAAAAGTGTGGGGGGCATTTGTATACAGACCCTCTGAAGCAATACTTTGTAGAACCGCCTTTCACTGCAATTACAGCTCCAAGTCTTTTTCATCTAGAGAGTGACATTTTTGCCCCTACTTCTTTGCAAAATAGCTCAAGCTATGTCAGATTGGATGAAGGGCATCTGTGAACAGAAATTTTCAAGTCCTGCCACAGATTCTCAATTGAATTTAGGTCTGGACTTTGGGCCATTCTAACACATGAATATGCTTTGATCCAAACCATTCCATTGTAGCTCTGGCAGTATGTTTAGGGTCGTTGGCCTGCTGGAAGGTGAAACCTCACCCCAGTCTCAAGTCTTTTGCAGACTGTAACAGGTTTTCTTCTAAGATTGCCCTGTATTTGGCTCCATCCATCTTCCCATTACTTCTGACCAGCTTCCCTGTCCCTGCTGAAGAAAAGTATCTCCACAACATGATGCTGCCACCACCATGTTTCATGGTGGGGATGGTGTGTTCAGGGTGATGTGCAGTGTTAGTTTTCTGCCACACATAGCGTTTTGTTTTTAGGCCAAAAAGGTCAATTTTGGTCTCATTTGACTAGAGCACCTTCTTCAACATGTTTGCTGAGTCCCCCACATGGATTCTTGTAACCTGCAAATGGGACTTCTTATGGCTTTCTTTCAATGATGGTTTTCTTCTTGCCACTCTTCCATAAAGGCCAGATTTGTGGAGTGCATGACTAATAGTTATCCTGTGGACAGATTCTCCCACCTGAGCTGTGAAGCTCTGCAGCTCGTCCAGAGTTACCATGGGCCTCTTGGCTGCTTCTGTGATGAATGCTCTCCTTGCCCGGCCTGTCAGTTTAGGTAGACGGCCATGTCTCTGTGAGATGTTCAAAGCTTGGGATATTTTTTTTATACCTAACCCTGCTTTAAACTTTATCCCTGACCTGTCTGGTTTGTTCCTTGACCTTCATGATGCTGTTTGTTCACTAAGGTTCTCTAACAAACCTCTGAGGGATTCACAGAACAGCTGTATTTATACTGAGATTAGATTACACACAGGTGGACTCTATTTACTAAGTAGGTGACTTCTGAAGGCAAATTGGTTCCACTAGATTTTAGTAAGGGATATCAGAGTGAAGGGGCTGAATACAAATGCATGCCACACTTTTCACATATTTATTTCTAAAAAATGTTGAAAAATATTTATCATTTTCCTTCCTCTTCACAATTGTGTGCCACTTTGTGTTGGTCTATCACATAAAATCCCAATAAGTTGCATTTATGTTTTTGGTTGTAACATGACAAATATGTGGAAAATTTAATGGGGTATTAATACTTTTTCAACGCAACGTCTTAAGCTTATGATCTACCAAAACCTCCAGATCCTTATCTCCGCCCAGGACATAGACAGGAAGGGATCACATGGGCCTTATGGTAGGTTCATAGTTATCTCCGACCAGGACATAGCCATGCAGGGATCACATGGCCCCATAGTAGGTTCATGGTAATCTACAACCAGGACATACCGGGGAAGGGTTAACATGGCCCTATGATAGGTTCATAGTGATTTCCAACCAGGACATAGACAGAAAGGGATCACATGGCTCCTATAGTAGGTTCATAGTGATCTCCAACCAGGACATAGCCAGGAAGGGAGCACATGGTCCTTTTGGTTAAAGCATTTGTTCACACCTGGCTAAAACTTTTGCACAATAGTAGAGGGAACATTGTATATACAGATGTGATGGGAAGAGGGGGTAACACTTACCAGGTGAGGCAGCTATCTTGTGAGATTGCATTGGCCAGGAATCAAACAAGGGTCAACTGCTTGGAAAGCAGCTATGATCACCACTGCACCACCAACACGAGGTAGCATGACTTTGGAGTGTGGGAGGAAACCAGAGTACCCGGAGGAAACCCATGCAAACATAGGGAGAACATGCAAACTCCATGCAGATAGTGTCTTGGTTGGGATTTGAACCATGGACCCCAGTGGTGCAAGGCTAACCACTAAGCCTCTGTGCTGCCCATCTGCAGCCTCTGTTCTCTAAGGCCTGCCCCCCCACTGAGCGGGGTAAATCAGTCATGTACTCTCAAAGCACTTAGGAGGTGAAGCAGCCATCTTGGGCGCACTGAATGAAGCCTTTTAACCTACCAGTGTGTCTTTGGGCGGTAGGAGGAAACCCACACAAGCACAGGAGGAACATGCAGACTCCATACAGACAGTGTCCTGGTCAGGATATGAACCAAACACCCCAGTTCTGCAAGGCAGACGTGCTAACTACTAAGCCTCTGTGCTGCCTGATCTTAAAGCAGAACTTCATCTATAAAGGGAAGTTCCACTTTTCCTCCTCTTCCTCCTTTGGCTTTAAATTTCCTAAAGGACCTGGAGATACAAGTCCATGTTATAGAGTTATGAATCTTTCATATTCTGTCCTGTAGGACGAGACTCTGAATGGTTCTCATTCCATCCACCCTACATATTGAGCTGTCCATATTTCCCTTGGGTTACGATATTCTTAAGTGACCTAGAGATGCAGATCCTTTTTGTAGAGTGACCTGGAGCTGCAGAGTCCTTCAGCTGTTGTAGGCCTCAGTGGTCACTTCGCCAATATTGGTGATGTCCTTCATGTGGAATAGGACAAATACATGTCCTCTGGTCTGTATAGTGTCTCTACTCCATGGATAGGCTCTGCCTTATATAAAAGGACATGAGCTAGCCATGGGTGTAACCTAAAATGTAGACAGGCAAGAACAGGACAACTCACTTGAATGTGGAAGCCTGGCTCTTCATAGATGGTAGAGAGTCCATTCCCAGTATGGTGGATTGGGCAACAAGGATGCCCTAATAGTCCATCATCATTGTCTATGATTGTCTGTGGAGCTGCTACCAGCTCCACCTACCGTGCCCAGGTCTGCTGGCCGGCCTCTGCTGTTTTTATGGGTGTCGGAATGGTGACCACTTGAATGGGGCACCAGCTCTACTTCTTTGACACTCACCAAAAAGGTATTTCCACTTTTGCAGTGAATAAATAAGTGCAGCGCTAAGGTTGCAAAAAAGCAAATTTGCATAAATTATGTAAATGTGACTTAAACATAAATATATAAAATAAACAGAGATTCATACATGGTGAAATGTGAATCAACCAAAGAAGAAGTGAAATTTCTGAAAAAATACAGGTATGGTGAAAAATGTACTAGTATGGTGACTTTAAGTCCAAAAAATGAAAATGGTGATATGTAAAGTCCAAAAAAATCCAATTAGATGTGCAGTCCCGTTAAAAAAGAAACATAAAAAAAAATGCTGGTATAATGAAAAATGTGCTAGTATGGTGACCATACCATAAATAAGGTGAGAGTTAGAAATTAGGGTGTTAATATTGAACATAAACACATCAAATAAACAAGGATTAACACATAATGAATGTGAGTTCAAACTCAGAAAAAATTAGAATAATTTCTGAAAAATGTGCTAGTATAATAATGTGCTAGTATAACTGCACAATAAACAAAGTTTAAAAAAACAGAAATGGTGAATGGTAAAGTCCAAAGAAATCCAATTAGATGTGCAGTCCCGTTAGACATATGGGGCATTCCAATCACCGGTATGAACTGTGAAGGAAAAAACAGAAGTACCACCTCCATACACAGGGGGAGGCTTACCAGATCTTATTGACTTGGCGGGGCTTACACCACTCAAGTCTGCAGAGCTTATTAGGTTGAACACATCTGTTGGAAACAACTGGTCCTAGATCTGTATCAATCAATCGACCTTGGACTGTCACTGAATAGTAACTCGAAGGCTCCAATCATCGTGAGGAGGGTGGAAGGTAAATGCCAGGAGGGATATATCATGCAATGAAAAGATGGGCTAACATAGCGTGATACCGTATAAACAAGGGCAATTTATTAAAAATAGAATAAAACACTCACATTTGGAAGAGTAGAAAAAAGCATGTGTATAGCAAAGAGCGATGCAAACAGGAGGTCCACCCGACGCGTTTGGACTCCACGGTCATCATCTTTTGCAGCCAGATTCGGATAACACCTACTTTTTATCTGTTACATGTTCTCATTCACAGAGTAAAATATTGTAATGTTTGCTGCTCACCTTTTAAAGATAGAATCACGTGTGAAAAAATGACAAAAAAACATGGCCCCTACAAATCTGATACCAGAACCCCAGCCAAGCATGCAGCCCGGCAGGCCAGGAAAGGGGGGGGGGGGTGAGCGTGCATCTCCTCCACTCCACATGCCCTCGACATGGGGAGTGGACTTTGCCAATGGGAACCCCCCTCCCCCCTGACAAGGCACCTCCCCGTGTAGAGGGCATGTGGCCTGGTATGGGCGAGGAAAGGAGGGCGGTGCATGCTCACCCCCCCCCCCTTTCCTGGCCTGCCAGAATGTGTCCTAAGAGGGGGTCTGGATTTTGGGTGGCCATGTTTTTTTTTCATGGGGTTTCACCTTTAATGGTGAGCAGCAATTTTTACAATTTTCTTAAAGCTATGCTATGTGAATGGGAACACGTAACAAATATAAAGTAGGTGTAAAAAATGTGGCTGAAAAATTGGAAATACCTTTTAGGTGAGCTCAGTAGATGAAGTGTTGGTGCAGAGACCTGTCCTCAAGATAGCTGAGATGGCTGATGCCAATAGGTCATGGATGTTTCTTCAAGCCGCACCTGGTCCCTGGGAGGGCTGATGGGAAGATCCTCTGTTTACTGAAGTGGCAGCTGCCACCAGTGTGGGGACCTGTGTCAGTACAGCTGTACCTGGTCCTCCGGAGGGCTAATGGGAAGACCATTTGTTTTTCTTGGATAGGCAGCCACCACCAGTGTGGGGACCTGTGTTGGTACAGAGGAACTGGGTTCCTGGGAGGGCTGGTGAGAAGACTCTTCGGTTGCTGGAGTGGCAGTCGCCACCAGTGTAGCAACCTATGTTGTTACAGCCATATCGGTCCCCTGGGAGGACTGATTAGAAGACCCTTTTACTGCAGTGGTTGCTGCCACCAGTGTGGGGATCTCTGTTGGTACAGCTGTACCTTGTCCCTGGGAGGGCTTATGGGATGACCCACCTGTTGTTGGAGTGGCATCCGCCACCACTGTGGGGACCTGTATTGGTACATCTGTACCTGGTTCCTTGGTGGGCATGTCAGGCTTTCCGTTGAGTCTTCTTCTAGGAACAGCCAATTGTGTTGTTTGCCTAGATAGGTTTGCAGTTGGTGATCCAGGAACTCCAAAAAAAGAAAATGGAAGCTGCCACCACAGTAGGAACCTATTGCACTAATGACAGTCTCCTTACCCTTCTTAATCCCACAATCCCTCCCTTTCTTCCCCCTTTTCTTCCCCTTCCCCCCTTTCCTTCCCTTTCTTTCCCCTCGCCTTCCCCTCCTCCCCTTTTTTTCTTTCTTTTCCCCCTTTCCTCTCCCCTCCCTTTTTTGTTCCTCCCCTTCCTCTCTCCCATCCCCACCCCCCTCTTTCCCCCAATGGCCGCCCCCTTTCTCCCCCTCGCCTGTTTTCACTCCATTCCCATTCCTTTTTCCCTTCCCCTCTTTCTTTTCTTCTCACCTCCCCTCCTTTTTCTTTTTTCTTTTTTCCTTTCCTCCCCTGTCCTTAATCCTAATGGAGCCCTATATATTACTCATCCATTACCTTATACATATCCACTACTTTAGATATACTCTCCGCTATCAAATCCCCCATGTCCGCCACAAGGGAAATTATTTGGTGGTTTGGGACCTTTTTGGCTTTGGGCTTGTAGGTAAGCAACCTCCCATTGTTATTATCATTGCTGTTTTGTTATCACATGCTTGCTAAACTGTATGTATATATGTTATAAATAAATTACCTGTCTTTTTAGATTATTCCTCCTGATGAAGCGGCATTAAGAACGTGCAACTAGAGGGGCAGGAGGCGGAGCCTAGCAGAGCAGATATGCATTGTTAGAGCTCCACACCGCTGAGGAGAGAAGAGAAGGACAAAGCGGAGCCTGCAGGCTCAAAAGGTATCCATTTGAACATTTTTGCCCCAGGGAACAAACTGTGAAAGTTTGGGCAGGAAATATGGTACTGGGAGGAAACCGTGGCAGAAATAAAAATCACCTCACAAAGAGCTCACAGGCACTCACTGCAGCTGAAGCAGTTCCAGTCACCTCACAAGATACAGCATCAGGGCGCTCTCACAGGCAAAAAATGTCACAGCAAGACTCTCCATTTGAGTCAGATACAGAACAAATCCTCTCACAAACTTCTCCACAAGCCTCCTCAGTATCCCCAGTAATATTATTACAATTTGAAAAGATGCTTCATAAGGCTTTAAAACAAACCTCAGACCAAATAACAAAAAGCCTAACCAAAGAAATAAGAGAGCTGGGAAACCGCACCGCAGCCTTAGAAATAAAAATGGATGAAATTGAAATTACAACCCAAGAAAATATAACAGAATTGGAACAATTAAAAAAAGAGAATTTAATACTTCAAACTAAGCTCGAAGATTACGAAAATAGAGCCAGACGTTCAAACTTGCGCATAAGGGGAATACCTGAAACTGTGACAGACCTGCAATCTACTATTACTGCTCTATTACAAGAACTAAAGCCAGATATCCCTATTGAACGTTTAGAACTGGACAGAGTACACAGAGCCCTCACAGCCAAAAAGAAAGATGGACCCCCACGTGATATAATCACAAAATTTCATTATTACAGAACGAAAGAACAAATACTAATTGCTGCAAGAGAAAAAAAAGAACTTAATTTTCAAGGACACAATTATCAAATTTTTGCTGACCTATGCCAACTTACTATTACTAAAAGACGATCCATGAAACCCCAACTAATGGAACTGCAACGCCACAACATTATGTATCAATGGGGCTTCCCCTTTTCAGTCAGATTTAACTACCAAGGTACAATTTACAGAAGCAGATCAGCAGATGAACTACAACAAACCCTTTTAAAATTAAATCTGACAGAACCCACAAGCAGCAGCACTCCCACATGCAGAAGAATGGCGTCATCTTCACCTTCAGGCAGCACCCAGAAAATTTCAGAACAAAATGGGAATCATCATTCTCACAAAAGAGGCCGTTATGCCACATCATCCATGGACCAAGAAGATTCAATGGACTGACATCCTAATTCCTGATATCTCTTCATTTATTATACTAAGAGATGGTTCTCTATAAAAAAACTATATTTATAACTGAATGTAACTGCATTCTGATAGTCACACACTGTATGGGATCATGTTACATTCCAGTTATATTTCTTATTACTTCTGATTCATATAGCCTTAGAATATATAAGTGAAATAAGGAAATTCTTGTTCAGTTATATATTATCAGGTAATAACAATAGATTTATTACTTTTTAGGACAAATATGTTCAATAATCCAGAAGTAATGGAAGCTTTTTCTTTCTTTTCTTAAAACAAATATAGTATTACCTAACTAGTTCCTAGAATTATGTTTTTGTTTATTCTAATCTGAAGCAATACAACCTCAATTTTATGAGTTAACATATCTAAACAGTTACATATGAATAAAATATGTAATTGTTTACTCTAAAAGGGTTAAAATCCCAAAATAATTCAAACTATCTTCATCAATACCAAAGTTATTAACAGTACCTTTCTAACTGAATTATTTAGCCTAGGGCAAGACTAACCATATACAACCACCCTGGAATAAATAATTTCAACAAAAACTATATTCTGCACTCCAATTAATGAAACATCATTTTGATGTCTTTTGACATAGCACTTCTCTCCTGTAAGCGGAAGATCCGTGTACCCCCATTAGCCCTCCTCATTCTCCCAACCATATTATGTGGGAGTGTGACGAAGGCACTTATTCCCCTGAGAGAGATATTTATTCTCTTTCACGGGTAAATTGTGATTACTTGCAAAAAATAATTTATACAATGTATCATCTAATCTCATATGTTTTTTGTTTACTCTTTACTCCAGAATTCACTGGTTTCTTTTCTATCTATTCATCTCTTCAGTCCACACAGGTTGATCTGCGCAGTCAGCTCTGCATAACAAAAAGTAAGTCAAAACTATTTGATCTATTGCCATGGCAACACTGAATATACTTTCCCTGAATGTTCAGGGAATAAATGTCCCTCAAAAAAGGACCAAAGCCTTCCGTACTTTCCATAACAAGAAGGCTCACATAGTATGCCTCCAAGAAACACACTTCACCAAAGATTCTACTCCAAAATATATTTCTCCTTTTTATCAACAAATTTACACGGCTTCTGCCTGTACCAAGCAAAGGGGAACTCTAATTGCATTTCACCGATCCACACCATTCACCTTATCATCAGAAATTAAAGACCCAGAAGGTAGATACCTGATACTCATGGGTTATATAATGGATACAGCAATCACGGTGATTTCCTACTACGCTCCTAACAAACAACCTACACCATTCCTCTCACATATATTACAAGTGATTAATACACACAAAATAGGAACAGTGATAATGTGTGGGGATTCGAACCAGGTCCTCCTCCCATTTCTAGATAAATCACCTTTTACACCATCCAAAATAACCTCTAGATTACCTTTTTCTCAACTTCTTTCCAAATACAATCTAGTAGATTCATGGAGAGAAAGTAACCCAATGAAAAAGAAATTCACTTATTTCTCGCACCCTCATCAAACCTTCACCAGAATAGATCATATTTTTCTAACAATAGGAATGATACCAGAAATTATTACATCAGATATCATTCCGATTCCGTGGTCTGACCATAATGCAGTATACACTACTATAGCCTCAGCCATACCAAAAGCGCATGACCCAACGTGGTATTTACCGGACATAATGCTCAAACACCCACTACATCAGATGGCCATTGAACAAGCTTTAAAGGAATACATATCAATTAATAATACAACAGACATCTCCCCAATAACACTGTGGGAAGCTCATAAGCCTATCTTGCGTGGTACAATACAAAGACAAATGGCACTATTTAAACGGGAACGCAAAAATCTAGCAAAAAACTAGAACTCAATTTTAATGCAGCCTACATATCATTTCAAGATAATCCATCTCAGAGTACAAAATCTCATCTGGAAAAATCTAGATTGGAATACGATCTATTTCTCACTGAGTCAGTTGATAAATCCCTCAAACGCTCCAAACACAATTTCTACATGAATACAAACAAACCAGGTACATATTTGGCTCGGGCATTAAATTCAACTAACAAATCTTTCAAACCAATACGTTTGAAATTATCAAAAAATGTTTACACTTGTAATCCAGTTAAAATAGTCCATAAATTTCACTCACATCTCGCAACTTTATACAAGACAAACAATGAATTTAATCCTACAGAAGCTGAATCCTTCTTCTCAAAAATAACCTTACCTGAGTTATCTCAGAATCAAAAAAGCAGTTTGGATGAGCCTATAACTATAGATGAAGTTGCTAACGCCATAAAAGACCTAAAACTTAACAAAAGACCGGGCCCAGACGGCTACTCGGCTTTATACTATAAAACATTCTCAGAAATACTCTCTCCCATTCTCACTGAAACTTTTAACAAACTTCTAGATGGACATTCTTTTCGGCAAGAAACACTAATGGCAATTGTTTGTATGATCCCAAAACCCCTTTCTGATGATACTTCCTGTGTGAATTATCGGCCTATCTCTCTGTTAAACCTCGATATTAAATTATTAGCAAAAATAATAGCAAAACGCCTCAATAGCATTATAGGAAAATTAATACATAGAGATCAAGTAGGCTTCATGCCAAATAGACAGGCAGGCGATAATATACGCAGGGCAGTGTTATTGGCACATATTGCTAAAAAACGGAAAATCCCTTTATGTTTTCTATCTCTCGATATTAAGAGGGCATTTGACACAGTATCCTGGCAATATATGCAATATTCATTACAAAAATGGGGTTTTGGACCCCACTTTTTAACATGGATCAAAGCATTATATAATAAACCCAAAGCCTATATAAAATATGCTGGATACAAATCTGAAGCCTTTAATATCGAAAGAGGTACCCGACAGGGTTGCCCATTATCTCCCTTATTATTTGCCCTTATACTCGAACCCATGGCCCAATACATCAGAACAAACCAAACTATAACTGGCATTGAAGTAGGAGGTATTACACACAAATTATGTATATTTGCAGACGATATATTACTTTTTCTATCATCATCACAGGTCTCTGGTCCTAACTTAATACCAGCTCTTGATGGATTTGCAGCCCTATCCGGCCTTATGATTAATCCTAAGAAATGCCTAGTGCTTAATATTTCACTCACAAACATGGAATTGATCCCGGCTAGGGCTGCACTCCCATTCACATGGGCAGAAAAATCAATCCCATATCTTGGAATTCATTTAACAGCATCTCATTCTGACTTATTCTCAACCAATTATCCTCCTGTATTAAGACAGATCACAAATCTAATAAAACAATGGTCGCAACTTCCTTTATCCTGGATAGGGAAGATTAATGCAATCAAAATGACTATTCTACACAAATTGCTTTATCTATTCAGAGTCCTCCCTATTCCAATTCCTTCCTATTTTTTGAGAATAGTACAAAAAAGAGCAACTTCGTTTATATGGGGCTCTTCTAAACCACGTATACCTATACACACACTACATCTTCCCAAAAATAAAGGAGGCCTGGGATACCCTAATTTTACTAACTACTACAGAGCAGCACATTTGGCCAGTCTGTCCAAATACCATGCAAAACAGGAAATCCCATTATGGGTATTTATAGAGGCTTCAGAAAATGACCCTCTATTAATATCAAATTTATTATGGCTTGATCCTAAAGACCGCTTTAAAATTCATAATCCCATAACTAAACACTTCTTATCTCTCTGGGATAAACTAAAAACCAAATATCAGTTACAATCTCCACACAATCCTCTCCTTTCTTTTATCAGAAATCCGGCCTTTTATCCGGCATGGATCTACCCAAATTCTTTTAAAGCTTGGACAACATCAGGCATTCAGACACTAAATGACTTCATAGCATCTAAATCAGGGGTCTCAAACTGGCGGCCCTCCAGCTGTTGCGGAACTACAAGTCCCATCATGCCTCTGTCTCTGCTTGTAACTGTCAGCCTTGCAATGCCTCATGGGACTTGTAGTTTTGCAACAGCTGGAGGGCCACCAGTTTGAGACCCCTGATCTAAATCATTCCTTTCATTCCCATCGCTTAGAGAAAAATATGATCTACCAAACTCTGAGATATTTAGATATCTCCAAATCAAAAATTTCTATACACCATTCCTAAAGGGGGATACACCATTATCCCAATTATCCATTTTTGAATCAATCTGTACAAAAGATCCATTTGCTAAAGGTACAATTTCATCACTTTATAATCAATTATATGGAGTAGCAAATCTTAATAGACCCTCTTACGTTCAGAGGTGGGAGGAGGACCTGGGACGAACTTTAGAAGACACGGACTGGTCTAACATATGGCTCACATCTAAGTCATCTTCACCCAACATCTTAGCACTGGAGACAAATTATAAAGTCCTAACTCGCTGGTACCTTGTACCCGCTAGAGTGGCAAAATATTCACCTAATACCTCAGCTCTTTGTTTTCGAGGATGCCCAGAAATAGGCACATATTTACACATATGGTGGATGTGCCCAGTAATCCAAACCTTCTGGAAGGAAGTCTTCGTGATTGCATCTAAAATATTTAAAAAAATAATACAACCAGATCCATATTTAACTTTACTTAATCTAAAACCGGAATGGTTAACACTCTCTCAATTCAAACTTATGATCCAACTAATAACGGCTGCAAAACAAACAGTGGCCAAGGCATGGAAATCTCCTACATTGGTACTAGCAGAAACAATTCACAGAATGAATAATACAATGTCCCATGCTAAGATGATAGCCATCGATCAAAATCAAATTCCAAAATTTGAAAAACTTTGGCATCCTTGGATAAAACAACAGTTCCTGTCAAATTTCAATGACTCTGTCCTGTTGCCATGGTAACAGATTAAATGACTTACAGAGACACCCATTCTAAGGCTTCAAAGAGAACTAAAAAGAATAATAAACTGACGAGCGGGACAACCTTGTGGACCATACCTCTACCTTTCAACCCTTTTTCTTCTTTCTCTTTCCTTTTCTCCACCTTACGATTAAAGCTCATTATCAGAACTTATTTGACCTATATACACTCTACTTGTAAACAATATGTATAGTAGGTATAAATCATTTAAATACCTACAAAAGTAACTAAGGAAATGATATATATCTTTAATTTAGGTTTACGTGAACCCAATGTTTAATATTTGAAATTTCATGATATTTACCTATATAAACCCTACTGTAAAACAATGAGCTTACTTTATAGATCCTTGTAAACTTACTTTATGTATATTTATGTATCTTTATAACATTGTATACTCAATAAACTTCTTTTGACAAGGAAAAGAAAAAAAAAAAGAAAAAAAAAAAAAAAAGAACGTGCAACTAGTAGAGGATCTTTAATCTATGAGAATAATTCCATTACCAGATACTCCTCTTTGGGAAAAACCTATGAGTAATTGTATACTGTAAGGTTTAATTTCCCCTTTTATTGAATTATTTCATTGTTAATTTGTATGTTTTTTATATGTAATATATGAGAATTTTTACTGAAGTTGATTGTTTGCCTATCACTACCGGGATAGTCCACAAGTCCATCCTCTTGATTTGTGTGTGAGAGGACAGCCTCAGCAATTGTTCGCACCCTCTTTCCTCCCCTTATTTTCTATACAAAAATTGGATGATGGTACTTTTTATACTGTAATTTTTGAAATTTTCTATCTGAGATTATACCCAAAAACCCTATTATACAGTAGGAACCATTATACAGTAGGAACCTATGTTGGTAAAGCCATACCTGGTCCCTGGGAGGGTTCTTGTTTGTCCAACTACATTGATAGTTGGTGATTCAGAAGCTTCAGAAAGGGAAATAGAGGGCTGATGGGAAGACCCTCCAGTTAATGGAGTGGCAGCCTTACCACCTGGTCCCTGGGAGGGTTCCTCAGACTTTTTGTTGAGTCTTCTTCTAGGAACAGCCAATTATTTTGTTTGTCCAACTACATTGATAGTTGGAAGCTGCAGAAGCTTATTATGAAGCTGCAGAAAGGGAAATAGAGGGCTGATGATAAGACCCTCCGGTACCAGTGTAGGAACCTCTGTTGGTACAGCTGTACCTGGTCCGTGGGAGGGTTCCTCAGGCTTTCCACTGAGTCTTCTTGTAGGAACAGTCATTCATCTAATTTTTGCAGATTTGTTCACAGTTTGTGATTTATAAGCTGCAGAAAGGGAAATAGAGGGCTGATGGGAAGACCCTCTGGTTACTGAAGTGGCAGCCACCAGTGTAGGAACCTGTGCTGGTACAGCTGTACCTGGTCCCTGGAAGGGTTCCTCAGACTTTTTGTACAGTCTTTTTCTAGGATTAGCCATTTGTCTTGTTTGTCCAACTACATTGATAGTTGGTGATTATGAAGCTGCTGAAAGGGAAATAGAGGGCTGATGGGAAGACCCTCCGGTTACTGGAGTGGCAGCCGCCACCACTGTGGGGACCTGTATTGGTACATCCATACCTGGTTCCTTGGTGGGCACGTCAGGCTTTCTGTTGAGTCTTCTTGTAGGAACAGCCAATTGTCTTGTTTGTCCATCTACATTGATATTTGGTGATTAGGAAGCTGCAGAAAGGGAAATAGAGGGCTGATGGGAAGACCCTCAAGTTACTGGAGCGGCAGCCGCCACCAGTGTAGGAACCTGTGTTGGTACAGCCGTACCTGGTACCTGGGAGGGTTCCTCGGGCTTTCCACTGAGTCTTCTTGTAGGAACAGCCATTCGTCTAATTTTTGCAGATTCATTTACAGTTTGTGATTTTGAAGCTGCAGAAACGAAAATAGAGGGCTGATGGGAAGACCCTCCAGTTACTGTAGTGGCAGCCGCCACCAGTGTAGGAACCTGTGTTGGTACAGCCATACCTGGTCCCTGGGAGGGTTCCTCAGACTTTTTGTACAATCTACGTCTAGGAACAGCCAATTGTCTTGTTTGTCCAACTACATTGATAGTTGGTGATTATGAAGCTGCTGAAAGGGAAATAGAGGGCTGATGGGAAGACCCTCCGGTTACTGTAGGAGCCTGTCTTGGTACAACCATACCTGGTCCCTGGGAGGTTTCCTCAGGCTTTTTGTTGAGTCTTCTTCTAGGAACAGCCAATTGTCTCGTTTGTCCAACTACATTGATAGTTTGTGATTATGAAGCTGCAGAAAGGGAAATACAGGGCTCATGGGAAGACCCTCTAGTTACAGGGGTGGCAGCCACCATTAGTGTAGGAACCTGTGTTGGGACAGGCGTGCCTGATCCCTGAGAGGGTTCCTCAGACTTTTTGTTGAGTCTTCTTCAAGTAAAAGCCAATTGTCTTGTTTGTCCAACTACATTGATAGTTGGTGATTCAGAAGCTGCAGAAAGAGAAATAGAGGGCTGATGGGAAGACCCTCTGGTTTCTGGAGTGGCAGCCACCACCAGTGTAGGAACCTGTGTTGGTACAGCCGTATCTGGTCCCTGGGAGGGTTCCTCAGACTTTTTGTACAATCTACGTCTAGGAACAGCCAATTGTCTTGTTTGTCCAACTACATTGATAGTTGGTGATTATGAAGCTGCAGAAAGGGAATTAGAGGGCTGATGGGAAGACCCCCCGGTTACTGGAGTGGCAGCCACCACCTGTGTAGGAACCTGTGTTGGTACAGCCATACCTGGTCCCTGGGAGGTTTCCTCAGACTTTATGTTCAGTCTTCTTCTAGGAACAGACAATTGTCTTGTTTGTCTCACTACATTGATAGTTGGTAATTGAGAAGCTGCAGAAAGGAAAATAGAGGGCTGATAGGAATACCCTCCGGTTACCGGAGTGGCAGCCTCCACCAGTGTAGGAACCTGTGTTGGTACAGCCATACCTGGTCCCTGGGAGGATTCCTCAGACTTTTTGTTGAGTCTTCTTCTAGGAATAGCCAATTGCCTTGTTTGTCCAACTACATTGATAGTTGTTGATTCAGAAGCTTCAGAAAGGGAAATAGAGGGCTGATGGGAAGACTCTCCGGTTACTGGAGTGGCATCCACCGCCAGTGTAGGAGACTGTGTTGGTACAGCTGCACCTGGTCCCTGGGAGAGTTCCTCAGACTTTTTGTACAGTCTTCTTCTAGGAACAGCTGTAAATCTTGTTACAGCCGTACCTGGTACCTGGGAGGGTTTCTCAGGCTTTCCACTGAGTCTTCTTGTAGGAACAGCCACTCGTCTAATTTTTGCAGATTCATTTACAGTTTGTGTTTTTGAAGCTGCAGAAAGTAAAATAGAGGGCTGATGGGAAGACCCTCCAGTTACTGTAGTGGCAGCCGCCACCAGTGTAGGAACCTGTGTTGGTACAGCCATACCTGGTCCCTGGGAGGTTTCCTCAGACTTTTTGTTGAGTCTTCTTCTAGGAACAGCCAATTGTCTCGATTGTCCAACTACATTGATAGTTTGTGATTATGAAGCTGCAGAAAGGGAAATACAGGGCTCATGGGAAGACCCTCTAGTTACAGGGGTGGCAGCCACCATTAGTGTAGGAACCTGTGTTGGGACAGTCGTACCTGATCCCTGAGAGGGTTCCTCAGACTTTTGTTGAGTCTTCTTCAAGTAAAAGCCAATTGTCTTGTTTGTCCAACTACATTGATAGTTGGTGATTCAGAAGCTGCAGAAAGAGAAATAGAGGGCTGATGGGAAGACCCTCTGGTTTCTGGAGTGGCAGCCACCACCAGTGTAGGAACCTGTGTTGGTACAGCCGTATCTGGTCCCTGGGAGGGTTCCTCAGACTTTTTGTACAATCTACGTCTAGGAACAGCCAATTGTCTTGTTTGTCCAACTACATTGATAGTTGGTGATTATGAAGCTGCAGAAAGGGAAGTAGAGGGCTGATGGGAAGACCCCCCGGTTACTGGAGTGGCAGCCACCACCTGTGTAGGAACCTGTGTTGGTACAGCCATACCTGGTCCCTGGGAGGTTTCCTCAGACTTTATATTCAGTCTTCTACTAGGAACAGACAATTGTCTTGTTTGTCTCACTACATTGATAGTTGGTAATTGAGAAGCTGCAGAAAGGAAAATAGAGGGCTGATAGGAATACCCTCCGGTTACCGGAGTGGCAGCCTCCACCAGTGTAGGAACCTGTGTTGGTACGGCCATACCTGGTCCCTGGGAGGATTCCTCAGACTTTTTGTTGAGTCTTCTTCTAGAAATAGCCAATTGCCTTGTTTGTCCAACTACATTGATAGTTGTTGATTCAGAAGCTTCAGAAAGGGAAATAGAGGGCTGATGGGAAGACTCTCCGGTTACTGGAGTGGCATCCACCACCAGTGTAGGAGACTGTGTTGGTACAGCCGCACCTGGTCCCTGGGAGAGTTCCTCAGACTTTTTGTACAGTCTTCTTCTAGGAACAGCTGTAAATCTTGTTTCTCCAACTACATTGATAGTTGGTGATTCAGTAGCTTCAGAAAGGGAAATAGAGGGCTGATGGGAAGACCCTCGAGTGGCAGCTGCCACCAGTGTAGGAAGCTGTATTGGTACAGCCGTACCTGGTTCCTGGGAGGGTTCATCAGACTTTTTGTTGAGTCTTCTTCTTCTAGGAACAGCCAATTATCTTGTTTGTCCAACTACATTGATAGTTGGTGACTGAGAAGCTGCAGAAAAGAAAATAGAGGGCTGATGGGAATACCCTCCGGTTACCGGAGTGGCAGCTGCCACCAGTGTAGGAACATTCAGACTTTTTGTACAGTCTTCTTCTAGGAACAGCTGTAAGTCTTGTTTCTCCAACTACATTGATAGTTGGTGATTCAGAAGCTGCAGAAAGGGAAATAGAGGGCTGATGGGAAGACCCTCCAGTTACTGGAGTGGCAGCTGCCACCAATGTAGAGACCTGTATTGGTACAGCTGAACCTGGGCCCTGGGAGGGTACCTCAGGCTTTCCACTAAGTCTTATAACTAGGGATGCTTCTTCTTTCTTCTATCCTCTATCTTCTATCTTCCTTCGGTTTCTTCCTCCATCTTCTTCTTCTTCTGGTTCTTCTGGTTCTTCCTCCGGTGTTCTCGTCCGGCATCTTCCTCCGCGGCGTCTTCTTCCCTTCTTCTCCTCGGGCCGCTCCGCATACATGATGGCATGATGGGAGGCTCCCGCTGTGTGACGTTTTTTCCTTTTCCTAAATAATGGGGGGCGGGGCAACCTGGTGACCCAGCCCCCTCTGACGCACGAGGACTTCCCTGTGGCATTCCCCATGACGTTACATCACCCGTTACGCAACCCCACCCCCTTCTGACGTCACGGGGAATGCCACAGGGAAGTCCCCGTTAAGTTCCTGTGCGTCAGAGGGGGCGGGGTCACTGGGTGGCCCCGCCCCCCATTATTTAAGAACCGTCAGAAGAGGAGAAGCGTCACACAGCGGGAGCCTCCCATCATGCCATCATGTATGCGGAGCGGCACGAGGAGAAGAAGGGAAGAAGATGCTGGACGAGAACACTGGAGGAAGAACCCAGAAGACCCAGAAGAACCAGAAGAAGAAGAAGATGGAGGAAGAAACCGAAGGAAGATAGAAGAAAGAAGAAGCATTTAAATAAAGGAATTGTCAAAAACTGTCTCTTGTTATTTTTAACATTTTTGACAGTTTTTTTGTGAAATGGTAGGGGTACTTTTGTATTCCCTTACCATTTCACACGGGGGGAGGGCTGGGATCTGGGGGTCCCCTTGTTAAAGGAGGCTTCCAGATTCCGATAAGCCCCCCGCCCGCAGACCCCCACAACCACCGAGCAAGGGTTGTGGGGATGAGGCCCTTGTCCCCATCAACATGGGGACAAGGTGTTTTGGGGGCTACCTCAAAGCACCCTCCCAATGTTGAGGGCATGTGGCCTGGTACGGTTCAGGAGGGGGGCACTCTCTCGTCCCCCCCTCTTTTCCTGCGGCCTGCCAGGTTGCGTGCTCGGATAAGGGTCTGGATTTTTTGGGGGGACCCCACGCCATTTTTTTTTTAAATTTTGGCGCGGGGTTCCTCTTAATATCCATACCAGACCTGAAGGGCCTGGTACGGAATTTAGGGGGACCCCCACTTCATTTTTTTTTTTTTAATTTTTGTTTGGGGTTCCCCTGTGGGGAATCCCCATGCCGTTTTTATCAATGAACTTTTATGTGTATTGTCGGACCAGCAATTCATTAATAGCCGTAAGTAGTTTTAAATGACTTTTTTTCCTTTGAAATGTCATTTTGCTGTCAGACTGTTCTAAACACGGGAAATATGTGCCCCTTTACAGGCATACTATAGACACCCCCCAGGTATGAAATTTAAAGGAATATTACACTTTTATTGTTTCACTTTAAGCATTATTAAAATCACTGCACCCGAAAAAACAGCCGTTTTTAAAACTTTTTTTGCATTGATCCATGTCCCCTGGGGCAGGACCCAGGTCCCCAAACACTTTTTATGACAATACCATGCATATAAGCCTATAAAATTAGCACTTTTGATTTCTCCCATAGACTTTTAAAGGTTTTCGAATTTGCCGCGAACACTCCAAATTGTTCGCTGTTCGGCTAACTGGCAAACAGCCGATGTTTGAGTCGAACATGAGTTCGACTTGAACTCGAAGCTCATCCCTACTTATAACACTCTATCCCCACACATTAAACTTGGACAATGCAGAAAAGATACTGTGGCACTCCTGTTGGTGACAAAAGCTGGTGGTATTGCTCTCTGGAAGACAATCTTTCAAGAGAGTGATGACATAGTGGACTCCGGTTATGATGGTTTGACTTGAAGATCTTCTCTCTCATGTTCACTAGCAAATCATCCTTTGATGCCTCCTCCTCATCTCCTAGTTTAAAATGTCTTCACTCTCAAAAAAAGCTGTACCCCTCCCATTTAAGTGCAATCCATCACTGCTATAAAGATGGTAACTAACTGAAAAGTAAGTCCAGTTCGCCATAAAGCCAAACCCCTCCTCCCTGCACCAGTTCCTCAGCCACTTGTTAAGCTCCCTAAGCTCCTGCTGCCTCTCTGGTGTGGCTCGAGTTACAGGCAGTATTTCTGAAAATTCTGCCTTGGAGGTCTTTTTCTTCAATATAGCCCCTAAGTTCCTAAAATTATTTTTTAGGGCACCCCATCTTCCTCTAACTTTGTTGTTAGTACCAATATGTATCCCCAGCCCCATCCAACAATCTGTCCCAAACACGAGCACCCAGTAAACAACATACTGTTTGGTAATAACAGTCTTTGCGACATATTTCCCTCTCTGTCCTTCTAATAATTGAGTCCCTTACCACCAGTATATTCCTATTCTTTCCTGTAACTTTGCCCCCATCTTCACTGGAGAAGATGTTCCCAAGGTTCCTCTGGCATTTTGGTGTAGCTTTGTTCCACTTTGCTGTGACCTGTATTTTGGATGACACCTTATTGAATAAAGGCAAACATTTTTGGAGTACGGCTGTCCAGAATTTCTTTGATGTCTAACTGCCATAGCATTGCCAGCACCTGGACTTCTAGACTGAAGGAGATGCCTTTTACCTTGATCTGACCCACCTGGAGCGGTCATACTCTCTCTCTACATATTCCTATTCTTTACTGTAACTTTGCCCCCATCTTCACTGGAGAAGATGTTCCCAAGGTTCCTCTGGCATTTTGGTGGAGTCTCTTCTTGAACGTCACATTCTCGTGGAGTCACAATGTGAATGCCACATTTTGGTGGAGTAACAATGTGAATGTTGCTTTTTGTGTAGTCTCGACGTGAACGTCACATTCTGGGTGAGTCTCAGCGTGAGAGTCACATTCTGATGGGCTCTCAATGTGAACTTCACATTCTGGTGGAACGTCAACCTGAATTTCTTCCAGCTTTTGGGTCATCTTCTCTCCCAATAGAATGGCACCCTGCCCATTTAAGTGCAGTCCGTCCCTGCTATAGAGCCAGTAATTGACTGAAATGTCAGTCCAGTTCTCCTAGAACCCGAACCCCTCCTCCCTGCACCAGTTCGTCAGCCATTTGTTAAGTACCATAAGCTCCTGCTGTACCTTCTGGTTTGGCTTGAGGAACAGGCAGTATTTCTGAAACTATTGCCTTGGGAAATCTTTTCTTCAATATAGCCCCTAAGTCCCTGAATTCATTTTGTAGGGCACTCCATCTTTAGTGAACATTGTCATTGGTACCGATATATAACATGACAGCTGGGTCACTCCAGCCCCATCCAACAATCTGTCCATGCAATCTGCATTGTTCCAAACCCAAGCGTAAACAACTTACTGTTTGGTGATAACGGTCTTTGTGAGAGATTGCTCTCTGTATCCTTCCAATAACTGAATCCCCTACCACTAGTATCTGCCTATCCTTTCTTGTAACCTTGCACCCATCTTCACTGGAGATGTTTCCCTGGCATTTTGGTGGAGTATCAACATGAACATCACATTCTGGTGGATTCTCCATGTGAACGTCACATGCTGGTGGAGTCTCCATGTGAACATCTCATGCTAGTGGAGTCTATATTTGAATGTCACATGCTGTTGAAGTCTCCATGTGCACGTCATATGCTGAAGATGTGAACATCACATGCTGGTGAAGAGGAGTCTGCAGAGCCAATCCTACAGGTAGGTAGGATTCACCTGGACAGTCCTGATTTGGAATTATGTGTTCGGGTTTCAGTCTGCCTGAAACCCGAACACATTATTCAGACTGGGCTGTGGCTCCCAAAGTAACTGCGATAGTCACACACAAATCTGTTGCCATTCAGCAGCTGCGGGCTGCTGTCTAGGGGCAGGTTCGGCATTAATGGGGCACTGGGGTGGTTGATTATGTCAGCAGGAGCAGTTGAGCCACATCCACTGTTTGCCGCAACGTGCTGCATTACCACTCTCCTTGGGACACCCAAAGATGTCCCAGGTCTTTTATAACCCTATATTGTATATCATGAAATAAAAAAATGTGCCCTGTGCCGCTAAAGTGTTCAGGTTTGGCTTGAAGAAAAGGTGGCAACCCTAATGTCATGGTAGAGTTTCATATTTTACAATTGTGCTGAGGACCCTTGCTTTCTCACAGCATGGCAGTTGCACTCATTATTGTCCTCTGTTGTGGAAATTTTATTATATGGACTCGCGGACATTTTATTCTAGGATGTGTGTTTTATAGATTGTCATCTGTCTCCCTGTGTCTGATTTAATCGAGGAGCGCTCTAGCAGAGCGCACTTGGGTTGAATCGAGACCAGTGGTAAAAACGGTCAGTATGAAAACCTTCTCATGGGATTTGAGACAGTTCTCTGTGTCTGTGGATGTTTGTTGGTTTGTAGGTACCAAGCGCAATGCACTGGACTTCTTGCTTTCAAATGACTATGCACATTAGAGAAGCGAAGTCTGCACAACAAGAGAAACCTATTACATCTCTCTATCCTGCCGACTACGCTATCCATTTTTGGATACATATCTGTTTTTATAAGAGGACATTGATATCTGCCTTGTCGGTGTACTCGTACCGTACATTGACAACAGCAGTAGCAATGTCCCTGCAGATTGTCTCAAGCCTGTAAGAACCAGTAGAATGAGCTTGCTAGATACTGTTTACTTTAAACAGTATTAGGTGAGTTCCATGCTGACTAAGACGGGGCGTGTGTACTTCATCCTCCTTTCCCTCCCGTGAGTGCCCTCCCCTTTACTGTTTGTCATTTCTGTGACTGTGATGTCATTTTTGTACTGAGGAAGTGATTGGCTGTTGTGGCTGATCACTTCCTGTTTGTCATTCTTTTGTTTCCAATGAATAAAAAGCCCAAGGGTCTGTGCTCCAGGGACAGACGCTTGAGACTCCAGCTTGAAGCAGCATTGTTCCTGATTCTACCTGGTGCTATGGAGTACTTCAATTTCCTTGTACCAAAGAGCTTGATACAAACGTGCTTTTAAGCACGAAGGAATTGTTTTGTGCTTTGTGTACATTTAGACGCTGGGAGTGCACATTTTGGCGCGGTGTGGATTTGCGTACAAAGCCCAAGGGAATTCTTCCACGAAATTTATCGGCAAGCCAGATTGGAGCCAACGTAGTTCCAGCGCAGCAATCCAAGAGGAGAGATTGGGTCCCCAGTTCTGGGACAGGAAAAGGCCGGCAAAGTTTGGTAAGACAGACTGTATTTCAATTTTTGAAAATTGTTCTAGAACCGGAATCTGGTCTCTCTGCTCGCTGTTGCAGGTAACTCCGCTTAGCAAAAGAACTAATTTTTGCAGTTTCACTCTTTGTGTACAAGGACAGGGATTAATATTTGTACTGGGAGGGATAGGTGTATTGGCTGGGGATATTGTCTATATTACTGTCCTCTGTAGACCCCCAGTCAATACAGCCTAGAGGGTCTTTGTATGGGGTTTATGTTAAATGTAAAACCAGTCCTGTAGTACAACGTGACGGTATGCATGGAGTGTGCTAGTTGATGTTTTAAATGTGCAGCAGAGATTGAATGATATAACATTGTGTGGCTGAGTTATTTCATAGTGCTGGTCACCGTGTGAAATAACTTTGTACAGTGTGTAGCTATTATAGTGTGTCTAACGTTTAGTGTGAGGTAAGTAGTACAGTCTGTTCTGTTTTAAAAAAAAAAAGGTTGATTTTGGTTTGTAGAGGCACCATTTTGCTTTCCTTTGTGTGTGCAAAGCCATGTGCTATAAGCTGCCATCTTGTTTTTAGGCACCATTTTGTTTTCCTTTGTGTGTGCAAAGCCATGTGCTATAAGCTGCCATCTTGTTTCTAGGCACCATTTTGTTTTCCTTTGTGTGTGCAAAGCCATGTGCTATAAGCTGCCATCTTGTTTCTAGGCACCATTTTGTTTTTCTTTGTGTGTGCAAAGCCATATGCTATAAGCTGCCATTTTGTTTCTAGGCACCATTTTGTTTTCCTTTGTGTGTGCAAAGCCATGTGCTATAAGCTGCCATCTGGCTTCTAGGCACCATTTTGTTTTACTTTTAAGTGAATTCAATCTTTTTAGGTTTTACCATTTCTGTACTTTTTACATATTTTTCAGTAAAACTTTTGCGTTTTTATTTTTATTTTTTTTAATTTGTATGGGTGTTTTCTCTGAGTTTCTCACAGGGCAATTCATACCCCTCCCCCATTGTTTTGGGTTTTATCGCTTTAGCTGAGTCTTGTATGGTATAGCTTGTGGTAGAAAAAGGCTTTGGTTTTTAAAACTCGTTTTATATTCACTTTATTGTTTAGAGTTACTTTTACGCAGTGAGTATTATATTTTTTTGTACACGCCCAGACTGTTAGTTTATTATTAGTTTGATCGTGTAACTACCGAGACATTGTACAACTGTTGAAATAGACAACAGAAGGCTATCCCCAATTTATTTTTAATTTTTTTGTGATTATTTAGAGAAGCCACATTGTTCTGAAGCAAAAACAAACTGAAGTGCTCTGTGTTTAGTCTGGTGACGCAGTGTATGGGCGTACAACGGAAAACGCTTGTGTGTGTGCATACACTGTGAGGGGTAGAGACCTAATTCGGGGGGTGATAACGCCTCGGGTTATCGTTTCTAGTTGAGGGGACTAGACCAGATATAGTGGTTGTAGTCCGTCCAATCCACCGTAAAGAAGGCACCGGGCGGTGGTCTCCCAGATAGGTGCAAGGGTTTCCCTGGACGCAGGGGTAAGACTATAAGCCGTTTCGAATCGCCATGGGCAATTGGAAGTCCACGCAAGGGAAGGAATGTGAGCCTTCCCACAGCCAGACGGCTGCACAGCACATGAAATCTAGCTTTGGAGCAAAGGTCATGAAACCTCTAAAGGAATGGCATAGTTGGTCCAAGGATACCGCTTGGGATATCCCTCTAGAGGGGACATTTGATGCCTGGAGATGGGAGAAATTCATAATTGAGTTTAAACCCAGGCTCTGGGCAGCAAAGACTTTAGATGTAGCTCAGCTGTGGCTTCAGAAGTCTATTATGGTAAACCGGCAAGGTATACAGAAGGCGGCTTCAGTCCGGAAGAACCGCATTATGTACATCTTGCCCGAGGGGATATCGGTGATTGGTGATCCAATGCTGGAAGCGGAAGAGGCTCTTTCTGGGCTAACTCTGCTGAGGCAGGCTGGGTCCACCAACACAGGATCTGTTGTAGTTTCTTCTGATGCTTCTGCCATCGCCAATGTAACCAACCCTACTATACTCTCTCCAGCTAACATTCCTCTCTCTCCCACATCTCCACCCAACCGTGTCACCTTTGATGCTAAACTTCAATCTAGCCCTCTCTATCAGTCTCCCTCTGCCACATCTGGGGCTTTTTCTCCACCGCAATAATTATGAATCATTTTCAGCTGGTGATCTGCAGATGCTATGTGAGTCTAAGGGAATTGAGACCGTGGGGATTGCATAAATGAGCTGAGAGCTTTTGATTCAGCCATACCTGCCATCTACCCTTCATTGATTGGCTTCCAGACAGGGAACGTTGTGGGCAAGGTAGCACACATTAGCCAACCAATGAAGCCACAACCTCCAAGGTATACACCTGAGCCCATTTTTGTCCCTGAACCTGGTACTTACCTAGTCCGGGTGCAACAATACGAGGGTGTTCCCAATAGCAACGGTGAAAGGGCTTTAGGGGAGAGGGTGGTATGGCATGTCCCTTTTGCTTCCTCAGAAATCAGGACCATACTGGCTGAACTGCCTGACTATAGAACGAATCCCCGAGGGTTTGCGAGAATGTTTTGTCAAAATCAATTTACTTACGGCACGAGCGGAACAGATTGTGCCCAGGTTCTGAGGGCAAAAGTAGGAGAAGAACTGGCAGGGGTTATAATATCTCGTTGCGGCATTGTCACCCACGAACAGGCCACTTTTGGAGGTAAGGAATTCTGTGTGGCCCTCCTAGTCAAACTTCCAGAGTTGTATGGTGCATCCTCTACCACGGATGTGATGAAACTCAGTCAAAACCCAGGAGAGGAATGCGCTTGTTTCTGGCGTCGCCTGAAACAAGCTGCATTGGATGCAGATATGGAGGTTGGTCCTGATGTGCCAACAGACGGAGGTAAGTTAACCGCCATTCACCTTCTACTAAGAGCCAAATTCCTAGACGGCATCCATATGAAAATTCGAGACCAGTTACTATTAGCCAGACCCGAATTTAATGAAATGACAATACCTGCCATTCTATCCACTCTCTCCGCTATAGAGAGAGCGATGGATAGGAAGAAACGGGATAAAACATCAAAAATCCTTGTGTCCCAAGCCCCTTATACAGAACAAAAGGACCAGGATCATCGCAAAAAGACACAATGCTGTAAAGCCCGAACTTGTTACATCTGTGGACAAGAAGGACATCTAAGACGTGATTGTCCTAACAGACCCAAGGGTAAGTGGCAGTTCATTCCGGATGATCCAACAACTTCAGTTGTAGGGATGGCCAACCACAGCTATGATTCTTCATAGGACGTTGGCAAAGTGGTGTCAGGTCATATCAACTTGTTTATCGAGGAATTAACCCCTTCTCGCCGAGCGTACTGTGCGTACTCGGCTTTCCGGGGTTATACCGGGATGATGCCCGCAGCTGCAGGCATCATCCCGGTACCGTTGTTTAGAGCCAGCGATGGGCTATCCAGATATAACAACCGATGCGGCTAAAAGCTACCGGAGCAGCGGGAGGGGACGTCCCCCCCTCCCGCCGCCTCCTACCTCCCAATCCGGTGCCTCCGGTGGCTGGGGGCGGGCTGGAACGAAGCTGTGGGCGGCTTCGTTCCAGCCTTCTCATTGTAAACGCGGAAGCGATGTCATGGCGTCACTTCCCGTTTACTCGGCTGCCAATGGCGCCGGTTTTACAAAGATACACAGTATTCAGAATCGCCATTTTCAGCAATCTGAATACTGTGAAGTGCAAAGGAGGGATCGGGGGTCTTTTAGACCCCCGATCCCTCCATAAAGAGTACCTGTCATCACTTATTACCGTCACAAGGGATGTTTACATTCCTTGTGACAGCAATAAAAGTGATTAAAAAATTATTTAAATATAAAAATAAAAATAAATAAAATAAATAAGAAAAAAAAAAATTTTTAAAGCGCCTCCGTCCCCGCGAGCTCGCGCAGCAAAGAAAACGCATACGGAAGTCGCGCCCGCATATGTAAACGGTGTTCAAACCACACATGAGAAGTATCGCCACGATCATCAGAGCGAGAGCAATAATTCTAGCACTAGACCTCCTCTGTAACTCTAACCTGGTAACCGTAAAAAAAAATTTTAAGCGTCACCTATGGAAATTCTTAGGTACCGTAGTTTGTCGCCATTCCACGAGTGCATGCAATTATAAAGCGTGACATGTTTCGTATCTATTTACTCAGCGTAACATCATCTTTCACATTATACAAAAAAATTGGGGTAACTTTACTGTTTGGATTTTTTCAAATTCATGAAATTGTCCCTTTTCCCAAAAATTTGCGTTTAAAACACTGCTGCACAAATACCCTGTGATATAAAATATTGCAACAATCTCCATTTTATTCTCTAGATTCTTTGCTAAAAAATATATATATAATGTTTGGGGGTTCTAAGTAATTTTCTAGCACAAAATATGGATTTTAGCTTGTAAACACCAAATTTCAAAAATAGGCTTAGTCATGAAAGGGTTAAAATATCCCCTCCCTTGCCTCATTGACACCGGTGCAGCCCGAACTGTTCTGAGATCCAAAGATCTCAGAGGCAAGGTTCCCCTCTCTGGGGAGACTACACCCACTGTGGGTCTCACAGGTCCAACAGTGTCTCTATATACCGTACCACCAAACCATTGTAGGTTGGGCCAACACACAGAGGCCATTAAGTCTGTACTGGTATCGGATGATGTTCCCATCAATCTATTGGGAGCTGATATTTTGTCTGAAATACAAGCGGTCATTGAGTACACTCCAACAGGTGTTGTGGTTAGCAGTGCATTGTCGGATGAGCGCCTATGTGCAATGGTGGCTCTACCATACATGATAGAACCTGGTTGTTTTCTGGGGTTGGATGTGCTAGTAGAAGTGGATCCCAAACTTTGGGCGACTGACAAGTATGATGTGGGTCTTCTGCCGGTCCCGCCAACCACAGTAAACATCAGACCAGGGAGCATTTTGCCCCAATTACCACAATACCCTTTGAGTGTAGCTCAGATGGATAGTCTTAAAATCCAAATAGACAGGTACCTGCTGATAAAGGTTTGCACGCCAACCAAGTCCCCCTGTAACACCCCTTTGTTTCCAGTGGCTAAGAAGTCTGTCAAGGGTCAGGAAACAACTTTCCGTTTAGTACATGATTTAAGGGCTATCAATAAAATCATTATCAGCGATGCCCCTTTGGTTCCCAACCCACACACCTTATTGGCCTCTATACCACCTAACGCAATTTTTTTCAGTGTCATTGATCTGACTAATGCATTTTTTTCTGTACCACTGGACCCCCAGTGCCAGTACCTTTTTGCTTTTTCATTCCAGGGTCGACAACTGGCTTGGACGCGCCTCGTTCAAGGGTCTGTGACTAGTCCTTCGGAGTACAGCTGCAAACTTAAAATAGTGTTGGATCAGTGGACCCCAACTAATCCAGAGGTGGTACTGTTACAGTATGTTGATGACCTGTTGCTTTGTTGCCCCACAAGGGATGTCTGTTATCAGCATACTGTCTCATTGCTTAACCATCTGGCGTCCATGGGGAATAAAGCTAGCAAGGAGAAATTGCAGTTTTGCAGGGAAAAGGTCACCTTTTTGAGGACATTGTATATCTCAGGGTACTCAACACCTGACAACTCAGAGAATTCAGACACTGAAAGACTTCCCGAAACCCTGAAACAACAAATGAGAGCCATTCTCGGCATAATCAACTACTGTAGAGACTGGCTCCCTAACATCTCATCCACTTTAGGACCCCTTTACGAAATCATATCCAAAACACCCTTTCAACTGACTGAGGATAACTGGTCAACCCTACAGAACTTGATCCAAGAACTCTCCAAAGCACCTGCTTTAGGTCTGCCCAACTACAACCTCCCTTTCTACTTTTTCTGCTATGAAAGCAAAGGCCATGCCACTGGAGTACTGACCCAACTACATGGGTCCAAGTACCGACCCATCATGTATCTTTCAACTGCTCTAGATCCAGTCATTCGAGGCTCACCAGGTTGTGTACAAGCCGTAGCCGCCTGGGCTGTACTGTTACAGAAGGTAGGTAACATAGTCTTGGACTCCCCACTGACCCTCTATACTCCCCATTCAGTACAGGAGATCCTAAATCAAGTTCAGACAAAACACCTCTCTGCTGCCAGATTGACTAAGTACAAAGTGGCTCTCCTAACCCCTACTAACCTGACTTTAAGACGATGCACGATTTTAAACCCAGCATCTCTTCTTCCTGTTGAGGAGGAAGAGAAGGGGGGAGATAATGGTGTTAAAAACGACACACAAACTTTCCAGACTAACAATACTAACCTCTCTACCTCTAACCATCTTGTTAATTTAGAAGGACAACATGCTGATGATCCACACAACTGTGTTTCTCTGATGGAACTTGAGTCAACAACCATCAGCCCAGTGAAGGAGGCCCCCATCCCAAACGCTAAGAACCTTTTTGTCGATGGTTTCAGGTATTACACCCCAGATGGTAAGCCACACACAGGTTATGCAGTGACTACAGTCAGTGAAATTGTGGAAAAGGGTTCATTGAGTTCCAACATGTCTGCACAGGAAGCTGAGCTGTGGGCACTGGCAAGAGCTTGTGAGACCCAAGAAGGTCAAAGGATCAATATCTACACAGATTCCAGGTATGCTTTTGGGATAGCTCATGATTTCGGTCCTATATGGAAAGCAAGAGGGTTTCTGACTAGTTCGGGGAAGCCTGTGAAACATGCGCAGTTAATCAACAGGTTATTTGTTGCTTTCAACCTGCCGCGTGAGATAGCCATTCTAAAAGTTAAGGCCCACATGGCTGATAGGACTTTGGAGGCCGATGGCAATGCCTTGGCAGATAGAGCTGCTAAAGAAGGTGCTCTGAACCCTCCTGGGGAAACCCTGATGCTAGCCATCCCCTCTGATGTGTCTCTAGAAGAATTTAGGAGACTACAGTCACAAGAGGAATTACAGGAAAAGAGGACAGCACTAGGGGCCACAAGAGGTCCAGATGACATCTGGGGTCTTGGTAATAAATGGTGTCTGCCAAGATCGCTTTTTCCAATGATGGCCCACTCCGCTCATTATCCATTGGATCGCCCCTGGATTTACTACCGCAGCTGCTAATTTTGCAGCAGCCTTCCTGGTTTGTGCTTTGCACAACCCAGGTAGGACGGTACCAGTACCAAAAAGACATTCCCCCCAACCAGAATATCCCTTTCAGCGCATCCAGATAGACTACATTACATTGCCAAGGAGTGGGCCGTACGAACAGTGTAGATATGTTTTCAGGTTGGCCGGAAGCATGGCCGGTTCAGAAAGTAAATGCCACCACCACAGCCAAGAAGATCCTGTCCGAAATAGTGTGTCGCTGGGGCCTACCTGAAACGATCGAGTCAGATCGAGGCTCCCACTTCACTGGTCAGATATTTGCAGAAGTCTGTAAAGCCCTCCATATCAATCAGGGATTACACATCCCTTATCATCCCCAAAGTAGTGGTAAGGTTGAACGATTGAATGGAATACTTAAAAACAAAATATCCAAAATAATAGCTGATACCGGGAAACCTTGGCCTGAATGTCTACCCATAGCTCTCCGCTCCATCAGAAATGCCCCTAGACGACCTCATGGGTTATCTCCATATGAGGTTTTGTTTGGATGTCAACCAAAAACAGGGTTGTACTTCCCTCAGCAGCTGTTATCTTTACATTCTCAGCTGACGGGGTATGTGCAGTCACTGCAACGTGAGCTAAAAAAAATCCACCACAAGGTTCATGAGTCCCTTCTAGACCCTGATTCAATAACCGGTTTACATTCTATCCAACCAGGTGACTGGGTCGTGGTAAAGAAACACCAGAGGACGGGGCTAGAGTCGAGATACCTCGGACCTTTCCAGGTTCAGCTGACCACGCCGACCTCTCTAAAGCTTGAAGAACGAGACAATTGGATCCACGCCAGCCACTACAAGAAGCTGCTCAACTACATCATAGAATGAGGAGTATCTTCTTTATTTATAGCTTTAGTTTGGTGTATTTTAGCGAGGGTAATGATGAAAAGCATCCCAATTTATTGTTTAAAATGCATCTCCAGCTGGCAGAAATGGCGAACAGGACCAACTGCTGGGTATGCTCCAAACCCCCACCTAGCCTTGATGCTCCAGCAATGGCAGCAGTACTTGCTATATATGATATCCGTATCGGCTTGAGGAAATCAAAGACACCAAACAGACACTTGTCAATAGAACTTAATAATACATTCCTAGAGGGTAAAATTAGTTATAGTTTTAACATTAGCTCTAGCTTTTGCCCCTCCCTCACAAAACCAGTATGGGTATCGGGACAACTAGGTAGCCCACAAGTGTGCTTCAACTTTCATTTCGGTAGAGGGGATACCTTCGTAGGGTCCACCACCTGTAAGGAAGGTATAACAGTTAATCTAACCAACGAAACCCCTGGCCTTTTTAATGACATCAATAGGCCAGATTACATCTGTTGGAAGAAAGGGTGTGACGTTCAGACCGAGGGAGCCATCCCCCAGTCTATCCTGTTACTACTCAATGCACGTAACCGTCAGAGTGATTCCCCCTGTGTGACTCTGACTGGCCCCTACTATTTCTTATGCGGTACATCAGCTTATAAGGTAATTCCCCCTAATGCAAGAGGTTCATGCGTCCTGGTGAAACTAGTCCCAGCATCTTACATCGCGGATGATCAGGAGGATCTGATGGCGCGAGAGAAGGTAAGAACGGCAGGAAAACTAGAAGGGAATTGTTCGCCAACTCTGACCAGGCCTGGGCATGGTTTCCTGCTTGGACCGGGTGGGGGATTGAATTTATGAAACGATTGAACAATTTCTTATCCATTGTGGATGGGATATTCAATGAAACCATAGAGGCTGTAAGGGAAATTTCACAGGAACAACGTCAGATCAAGACCCTTCTCTTGCAGGAAAAGATGGCTCTTGATTATCTGTTGGCATCCAAGGGGGGTTTCTGTGAATTCACAGGTAAAGACTGTTGTACCTGGATTGAGGATACCAGTGACAAAGTTCAGGCCCATATGGATAAGGTTAGATCCCTGCAAGGCAAAGCCAGAGCTATAGCTAGTGAAGGTTGGAATCCTTTTAAGGGTTTGGGAAACTTTGGGGATTTTTTATTTTCCATTGGATCATGGTTGAAGGAAGTAGGGATAAATATACTCATGTTCTTTTTATTGCTATTCCTTCTACATGTCATGATGAGGTGCTCCTGTTGCCTGATTGGACGCGTGAACAGAGCCCGAGCAGAAGACCACATCGCCCTCGATGAGATAAGACGTCCCGAAGCCCAACCCACGTACCAGTCACAGAGGATCCCAGACCGACCAGCGATTACTACAGCTCACCATGTCGTGTCCTCCCTATAAGTCATCTCTCCTGAAGAACAGAATCTACATGTCAAGCCGTGTTTTCCACTTTATGGACTGTAAGGACTGATTCCCAGGTGTAGGAAGAAGATCAAGATTCATCGAGGGACACATGGGAGCATATGACAAAAAAGGAAGGACTGTTGTGGAAATTTTATTATATGGACTCATGTGGACATTTTATTCTAGGATGTGTGTTTTATAGATTGTCATCTGTCTCCCTGTGTCTGATTTAATCGAGGAGCGCTCTAGCAGAGCGCACTTGGGTTGAATCGAGACCAGTGGTAAAAACGGTCAGTATGAAAACCTTCTCATGGAATTTGAGACATGTTCTCTGTGTCTGTGGATGTTTGTTGGTTTGTAGGTACCAAGCACAATGCGCTGGGCTTCTTGCTTTCAAATGACTATGCACATTAGAGAAGCGAAGTCTACATAACGAGAGAAACCTATTACATCTCTCTATCCTGCCGACTACGCTATCCATTTTTGGATACATATCTGTTTTTATAAGAGGATATTGATATCTGCCTTGTCGGTGTACTTGTACCGTACATTGACAACAGCAGTAGCAATGTCCCTGCAGATTGTCTCAAGCCTGTAAAAACCAGTAGAATGAGCTTGCTAGATACTGTTTACTTTGAACAGTATTAGGTGAGTTCCATGCTGACTAAGACGGGGCGTGTGCACTTCCTCCTCCTTTCCCTCCCGTGAGTGCCCTCCCCTTTGCTGTTTGTCATTTCCTGTGATGTCACTTTTGTACTGAGGAAGTGATTGGCTGTTGTGGCTAATCACTTCCTGTTTGTCATTCTTTTGTTTCCAATGAATAAAAAGCCCAAGGGTCTGTGCTCCAGGGACAGACACTTGAGACTCCAGCCTAAAGCAGCATTGTTCCTGATTCTACCTGGTGCTATGAAGTACTTAAATTTTCTTGTACCAAAGAGCTTGATACAAACGTGCTTTTAAGCACGAAGAAATTGTTTTGTGCTTTTTGTACATTTAGACGCTGGGAGTGCACATTTTGACACGGTGTGGATTTGTGTACAAAGCCCAAGGAAATTCTTCCACAACACCTCTGGGTACCCAAGACTGAACCCCCCCCAGAAAAAACATTTATCTATGCCACTGTCTTTACCTCCAGAAAACTTTAGCCTGTGGTAGAGCAAAAACAAATGGGAAGGGCTTCCCAAATATGCTGGTGACCGCCAGGATGCAAAGGGGGGAGATAGCAAGTTTGGGTGTGTTGTAAGGGGGCCTTACACATGATTCACCCATGTACTATACACCGCTTGTGCATTTAGGAGGGACATGCAGCGCTCTTGCTCCCTCCACATGTCTAGCGTATCACCGCTACCTCAATCCCAGTAATGGTACAGATCCCCGTTGTGCACCTAGCACTAACTCCATGCATGCACTCACTTACCTCTTCCTCTTATGTACCTGTGCACAGGTTGGAGACCTCTGCAGTGCTTATCTGCTCCCTTTGGACCTGCTCACACAGAAAGCACAGACAACAACTCCTCCTGCTAGAAGTTATCCCACCTGCCACATGAACACGCTTACGACAGGCTGCTAGATAAACCCTTGTTACCCTTGGTAACCACTGCATCTTCACACTGTATTAACTCTGGTACTATTATATTCATACTCCAATGTGCTTAGTTAACCCAAGCTGTAGACTATGTGTGCCAATTATTTCCATTACACCCCTTTCGTAACTTCAGACTATACAAAGTCAAAGTTTCAAAAGCTTTACTTAAAGTGATTGTAAAGTCTCATTTTTTTTCTATAAAAATAATAAGCATGTTATACTTTCCTGCTCTGTTGCAGTGGTTTTGCACGGGGCAGCCCAGATCCTCCTCTTATTGGGTCCCTCTTTGGCACCTCTGGCCCCTCCCTCCTGTTTTGTGCCCCCACAGCAAGCAGCTTGCTATGGTGGCACCCAAGCCGAGTCACAGCTCCTTGTGTCCATTCGGACAGAGAGCTCCAGTTCGGCCCTGCCTCCTCTCTCTCCTGATTGGCTAACTGACTTTGATTGACAGCAGTGGGAACCAATGGTGCCGCTGCTGTATCTCAGCCAATCAGGAGGGAGAGTCCCAGATGGACAATGCACTTGTGGACATCGCTGGATAGAAATGGGACTGAGGTGAATATTAGGGGGTGCTGGGGTGGCTGCTGCACACATAAGGCTTTTTATCTTAAAACATAGAATGCATTAAGATAAAAAAACTTTCTGCCTTTACAACCACTTTAAAGCGTAACTCCACTTTTGTTGAGAAAAAAACATTCCCCTCTGGGTGATCTATATACATTGCAACCTTTGTTGCAGATTCCTATCTTTTGTTATTCTGAAGTAAATTCTGTATGTTCCTCTGTGCCTCAGTGATGAGTGGGTCTAATGGGAGTGGTTTCATAATTCTCTATTAGGTGTGTACCTGCAGGACTCTAATGAGGAAATCTGCTGGGCCTGCATTCCTTTAGACGTGTTCATACAGGGAGTGTCCCACCAAATATGTCATTTGTTGCAGGGGATGCCTGAAATCTGACTTGTATCTTAGGCAGATTTCTGGGAAAATTGGTGAGCCAATCACACAAGCAGGAAATGATGTTTCTGGGGAGTGGTTAGTACACACTCTGTGTACAGAACAACTCCAGGTAGCCATATTGCAATGCAATCTCAAAAAATGACAGCGGTTGCAGATTGAAAAGGAAAGGTAATTTTAAATAACATTCAATTACAATATGACTTGTGACTTGTGAATTGTATACGCTATATTATTTTTTCTTGGTTTGCTATTTTTTTTTCCCCACAAAAGTGGAGTTACCCATAAAATAAGCAATTAGCATGGTGACATTCACAGGTAACAGTTCAACAAAAGTGCAGTCTTTTCCTAAGTCCCTAGTCCCTAACTTAGGCTTGTGGCTGCTCCAGCTTACCTGTATAGGACGAAAGTCCATACTTGGTAGAATTTTCAAGGAGAACTGCAAATCCCAGCAGTCTCCCCTAATAGCGGGAATTCCAATCATGGCATGGCACCGGCGACCCAGATTCTGACAATGATGACAAGCAGCATATCTCTCTAGCTCTGAGCCCCAGACCCCTGCCCCCCTGGTGCGGACTCCCTGTTCCTTTTACACCGCATGGAACCAGTGGGTCAGAACCAGAAAAGCCCACCAAAACAAAACCCGGGAACTTAAAGTGATTGTAAAGTCTGTTTTTTTTTCTATAACAATAACAAACATGTTATACTTACCTGCTCTGTGCAGTGGATTTGCACAGAGCAGCCCATATCCTCCTCTTCTCAGGTCCTTTTCTGGGCTCCTGGCCCCTCCCTTTTGTCGAGTGCCCTCACAGCAAGTAGCTTGCTATGGGGGCATCCGAGCAGAGTCACAGCTCCCTGTGTCCATTCAGATACCGAGTCATAGCCCCGGCCCCACTCCCTCTCTCTCCTGATTGGCTAGCTGACTTTGATTGACAGCAGCGGGAGCCAATGGCGCCCCTGCTGTGTCTCAGCCAATCAGAAGAGAGGATCTCGGACTGCCAAGACACTCATTGACATCGCTGGACAAAGATGGGGCTCAAGTAAGTATTAGGGGGGCTGGGGTGGGCTGCTGCACACAGAAGACTTTTTGTCTTAATGCATAGAATGCATGAAGATAAAAAAAATTCTAACTTTACAACCCCTTTAATTAACCATACCCATCCCAACCGGGCAGTAATAACCTCTACCTGGCTACAAACAAGATGTTTATGTCCTGTGCTCTATTCACAACAACATCCTAGTGGAAATCCACAGTAGACACGGTCCAGTCTAAAAGCCTGAGTGCATACATTATTACAGTAGGTTCATGGAAAGTGTCAATTACAATGACCAAATGTTACAGCCCTGTCTAGCAAACAGAAGGTTCCGCTACTGGTACAAAAATGTTTCAATTTACTTTTTCCATTTGGCATTTTATAATTCCTATGTCATCTATCACAGGTCCACAGAAAGACCTGTCTCCTTTCTCAAAATTCAAGAGGATATTTGCACAGCCTTATTTACCAGGGAGGCCCTCCCCCATAAAACATTCACTCTGACATAGGAGAAAGCTGCATGAACGACATTTCCCAGATAATATGCCACCCACAGAAGCAAGCTGAAAATACAAACAAAAAAAAAAAAAGTAGGGTACGCAGCATAGATGGAGTTAGATGTGACATCCCTTTTCATTGTCCCCAAGTTCCCTCCCAACCGGCCTTTGCATAGGAGACTGCTTCCTACTTTATTACACTTCACTGAGATATTACCGAAGGTATGGTGAACATAATTTTAACAGCCTGCCATTTCCCTGTTTCTAATGTCCTCTGTGCTGATCATTTTTCTGCTTCCTGGACTGACCATGTCTCTGTTTGCCACCTGAACTGATCCTGGCCTGTTAAACTACCTATACCTCTGCCTTTCGCCTGAACTAACCCTGGCCTGTTTATCGATGATGCCTCTGCCTGCGACCTGAACTGACCCTGGCCTATTTATCAACCACGTTTCCACCTGAACAGACTTCGGCCTGTTAATCACTTGACCTTTGGAAGATTTATCCCCCTTCATGATGAGGTTATTTTTTGCAATACGGCACTGCATTACTTACATTACTATTGCGCTGTCGTGCGACACTCATTTTTTGCGCTATAAATAAAAAAAGACCGACAATTTTGAAAAAAATATATATATATATTTTGAACTTTCTGCTATAAAACATATCCAATGAAAAATTTAAAAAAATCTAATTTCTTCATAAATTTAGGCCATTATGTATTCTGCTACATGTTTTTAGCAAAAAAAATCCCAATAAGTGTATATTGATTGGCTTACTGAAATGCTTGACAAACTATGGGATATATTTATGGAATTTTAATTTTTTTTTCCTACTAGTAAAGGCAGCAATTGGCAACTTATAGCAGGACTGCGATATTATCGGACATTTACTGACACTTTGCGGGAACCAGTGACACTAATACAGTGATCAGTGCAAAGAATATGCACTGTCACTGTACTAATGACACTGGCTGGGAAGGGGGTTAAACATCTAGGGCAATCATAACTGTGAGCCTAGCCAGTGTTTTTGTGTACACAATGTACTGCTTTCACTAAGGGAAGATATTGATTCTAGTCTCTGGAGGATCATCCCTTACCCCCCCCCCCCCACCCCCCCGTCAGAGCTGAGATAAATCTTGTTTACATAGGAATTTATCTCCGTTTTCTGAGATTTACTAACGATCGGCGGGTGCCGGAGGACATCAAGTCCCCAGGACCCACAGATCTGCTTCTGCTGTAAATGATCACAGCAGAATTGACCCACTGGCGGCCAACGCTACCCCTTGAAATGTTCCACATTTTGTCATGTTACAACCAAAAATGTATTTTATTGGCATTTTATGTGATAGACCAACACAAAGTGGAACATAACTGTGAAGTGGAAGGAAAATTATAATTGGTTTTCCAAAATTTTTACAAATAAATATCTGAAAAGTGTGGCGTGCATTTGTATTCAGCCCCCTTTACTCTGACACCACTAAATAAAATCTAGTGGAACCAATTGCCTTCAGAAGTCACCTTATTGGTAAATAGTGTCCACCTGTGTGAAATTTAGTCTCATTATAAATACAGCTGTTCTGTGAAGCCATCAGAGGTTTGTTAGAGAACCTTAGTGAACAAACAGCATCATGAAGGCCAAAAAACACACCAGACAGGTCAAGGATAAAGTTGTGGAGAAGTTTAACCACTTAAAGACTGGAAGGATTTGCCCCTTAATGACCAGGCCATTTTTTGCGATACGGCACTGCATAGCTTTAACTGACAATTACGCGGTCGTGGGACGTTGTACCCAAACAAAATTGATGTCCTTTTTTTCCCACAAATAGAGTTTTCTTTTGGGGGTATTTGATCACCTCTGTAATTTTTTTTTTTTGCACTATAAACAAAAAAAGAGCGATAATTTTGAAAAAAAAAAATTTTTGACTGGAGGAGGAGAGAGATCGCTGTTCCTAATCACTAGGAACAGCAGATCTGTCTCTCCTCCCCTGTCAGAACGGGGATCTGTCCCCGTTTACATTGACAGATCCCTATTCTGGCTCTCTTTCTCGCGTGTGGCCGGCAGGCATCCTGGCCATGCGCATTGGGTTCCCCCGCCCTGCAGTGGGCGTGCAAGTGCCTGCTATGGCTTTTAAAGGAGCCAACATACAGGTACAGCGATGCGTAGAAACGTGCTGACCTGCCTCCGTATAATGACGGCGGCTGGTCGGAAAGTGGTTAAAGCAGGGTTAGGTTATAAAAAAAAATCCCAAGCTTTGAACATCTCACGGATCACTGTTAAATCCATCATCCAAAAATAGAAAGAGTATGGCACAACTGCAAACCTACCAAGACATGGCTGTCCACCTAAACTGACAGGCTGGGCAAGGACAGTATTAATCAGAGAAGCAGCCAAGAGGCACATGTTAACTCTGGAGGAGCTGCAGAGATCCACAGCTCAGGTGGGAGAATCTGTCCAAAGGACAACTATTAGTCGTGCACACCACAAATCTGGCCTTTACGGAAGAGTGGCAAGAAGAAAGCCATTGCTGAAAGAAAGCCATAAGAAGTCCTGTTTGCAGTTTGCGAGAAGTCATGTGGGGGACACAGCAAACACGTGGACGAAGGTGCTCTGGTCAAATGAGACTGAAGTTAAACTTTTTGGCCTAAAAGCAAAACACTTTTGGAAGAAAACTAACACTGCACATCACCCTGAACACACCATCCCCACTGTGAAATATGGTGGTGGCAGCATCATGTTATGGGGATGCTTTTCTTCAGCAGGGATAAGGAAGCTGGTCAGAGTTGATGGAAAGATGATGGAGCCAAATACAGGACAATCTCAGAAGAAAACCTGTTAGAGTCTGCAAAAGACTTAAGACTGAGGCAGAGGTTCACCAGCACAACAACCCTAAACATACAGCCAGAGCTACAGTGGAATGGATTAGATCAAAGTATAGTCATGTATTAGAATGGCCCAGTCAAATCCCAGACCTAAATCCAATTGAGCATCTGTGGCAAGAATTGAAAATTGCTGTTCACAGACGTTCTCCATCCAATCTGACAGAGCTTGAGATATTTTGCAAAAAAAAATGGGCAAAAATTTCACTCTCTGCTTGTGCAAAGCTGGTAGAGACACCCAAAAAAACTTGCTGCTGTAATTGCAGCGAAAGGTGGTTCTACAAAGTATCCCAATAAAATACATTTACATTCTTTGTTGTAACATGACAAAATGTGGAAAATTTCAAGGGGTTAATCGACCAATTTTTTTTCCCTGCCGCCTGTAGTAGTGGGATTTAAGGTAAGATGGGGTCTCACACATGTGAGGGGCTCCAGAGCAGTGGCTCCTAGTGGAGAAAATTAAGTTTTTGTTTTTTTCCAGGCTTTGCAATTCCCAGGGTCTGGAGTCCGTAAGCTTTGAAGAGCTTTGCGTGGGAAGAATCCACTGTGTCCAGGTCTTACCTGACCAAGGCCCTAAGCTTGATGTTTCTGCCTGCTGTCTGGACCAATCCTTTGGCTATTTGATATTTGCTGACCACATCTGACCCTGGCCTGTTAATCAACCATGCCTCTGCCTGCCTCCTGAACTGACCCTGGCCTGTTAAACAACCACGCCTCTGCCTGCCACCTGAACTGACCCTGGCCTGTTTATCAACCATGCCTCTGCCTGCTACCTGTACTGACCCTGTCCTGTTTTTGGTCCATCTTCCCGCCTGCTGCCTGGATCGATACTTTGGCATTTGCTGACCTTGTCTCTGCTTGCTGCCTGTACTAATCCTGGCTGGTTCATGGACCATGTTCCTGACTGCTGCCTGGATGTCAGCCTACTAAGTGTACTGACCCTGGCTTGTTTATGGACCATGTTCCTGTCTGCTGCTTGGACAGAAACAAAAATAAATGTTTATTTTTCAAAATTTTAAAACATTTCATTTTTTTTTATATTTACAAAGCAAAAAAAAAACAGTGTTGATTAAATATCACCAAAAGAAGGCTCTATGTGTCTCAAAAAATTATAACAATTTAATTTTGGTACAGTGAGTGAGTAATTGTCATTCAAACTGTGACAACAATGAAATCTGAAAATTGACCTGGGCAGGAATAGGGTGAATGTGTTTGGTACTGAAGCGGTTAAAAAATTATTTTACAAATAGTAAAGTACATTTTAAGCTTTAAAAGTGAAATTAAACAGACACATACTTCACTTAGTGGTAATTGTAAGATGGGTTAAAAAGACTGTTCTACTGGTTTTGAAGCTTTTTCAAATTCTCTAAAAAAAATTATAGAAATCAGAAGACTTCCACTGTCAAAACAAAAGGTGAACTCATGTTATTTTATTGTCAAAAAAAAACATAATTGCATCTCTCTGAAATCCTTGCACAAAGGCTAGATATCACTTGTTCTAGTCTCTGAACTCTGCTGGCAACATGGCTAAAGAATCGGAATATCTTTGCAATAATAAAGCTACTTTAACACAGAAACACATTGAAAGAGTCAAACCAATAAAATACAACTTGCTTTCAGTAGCTTTGGTCCTCTTGGCAAAAAGCCAACTCTTAGCTTTGATTTTCAGCCTCTGCTTCCATTAACATCGAGCAGGTACTTAGGCAGCCAGTGTGCAGGTAAGATCAGCACGCCTGCACACTGGTTGTTTACATTTAAACTGCGCCAGCGCAGCAACGTGGTCAGCGCCGGGACCAATTAAGGCTTTTGTTTACCTGGCGCTTAACATTCGGTAGGCACCACTAGTTTGGAAGGTCATGTTTTGTGCTCTGGATTAGTGTGGCAATAAGAAATAGTGTACTTTAGAGTTTCAAACAATCCTTTTGCAAAAAGTAAAGCAATACATAATGGACCATTTTCCAGTTAAAGATCTGTAAAGCATATAGCATATTGCTTGATTGGGGAAATATAACTAACGGTATTAGGTGTAAATTCTAACCTCTTTTCAGATACTGTGCAGCAGACTGATCTCCTGCCCAACAGTCTGCATTAATTCAGCAGCAGGAGGAGGTGTAGAGAATGGAAGAAGCAGCACAGGACACATCCTATGGCAAAAAGGGTTTTTTTTACTGACACCAGTGTTTCCACCCAACCCCAATTGAACACAATTTTTCCCCCCACCCCTTGCTAAGGGCAGCTGTTCCCTCAATCTGCTGCTGAGGAGAGTTGTCCCCCTTTAGTCCATGTTCAGAAAACTTTTTCATCCTGTTCCCTACTGAGCAAAATTGTTCCCCCACTTCCAACACCAATGTCCTTTTTTTTTGTTTTTACCCCCACTGACTGCCACTGACCATTGTCAGGGCATTGTTTCCCCCTTGGATGCCGATACCACAAAATTAGTTTTTCCCACTGACTATCAACACTGGGCATTTTTTAATCCCACTGACCAATGACACTGAGCATTTTTTCCTTCCACTTCCTCAGCCATTATTTTATTTCCCTCTCATCCCAAGTCATTTCTCTTCCACTGACCACTGACACTAGGCATTTTTTACTGCACTGGACATTTTTTCTTCCCAAGGACCACTGGCACTAGGGCATTTTTCCTCCCATTGACTAGCAATGTAAGAGAGTCTATGACATTTACTCCTGACTGCTGTATGTTATACATCGCATATTTAGGGCCCAAGTCTGTATGCTATATGCTGTGTAGAATGGCCTGAGAATGGCCTGAGCCCTGCACTGTTCATTCAGCCCGATAACCGAGTAAAAAAAAGAGCAGAGTATGGCCAGATTTAGAGAAATTCTACAGTTTTTCAAAGTTAATCTGTTGATTAAAAAAATGTAATAAAAGCTCCCTGCAAGATAAGCATCTGAATGCTTGACTCTTTGGAAGGTGGCAAATGCTACTGTCTTCAAATGCTACAGCCTTTGGCAAAACCTGTACTTCCTACACATTTCCAGGTGGGCTGGGTGCCTGGTCTCTTGCTGTGCTCAACCCTGTGTCACTACTGTATCCTTTAGTGATGGCTTAGGGCAAGCAGATAGAGCAACAGCAGGCATGAGGAACACTGGTATCCAACACTGTTGAATGCTGAAGACTCTACCAGAGGCTGTAGAGCTTCATAGGTAACAGAATTTAGACAGTATTCTGAGGCTAATATTACATTTTCTTTCACTTTAATGCACTTTAGTTTAATTCACTCCAAGTGAGCGACTCCTGTGATCAGTGTGCAGTAGGGGAACCTCTCCACACAGCACCTGGAAGATTGCACTGTTCGCTGTAGCAGATTGAGCCACTAGAGTGATTTACAGTTTCTACAGAGGCCAATCAGGTATAATATATGCATACTTACATTGTGTCCGTCTGACCCCACGTAATATATCATTCCTGGAGTTCAGCTTTAAATTTGCATCAAATGCTGAACAATAGCTTAAGTTTTTAGAATGATACATTAGCTGTTAAATGAGATCAGGCCAAGGACAAAGTGCCCCTTTGGCTTTCAATAAGCAGTGAGTTAGGGACCTTCGATTGTAAGCTCCTTGAGGGTAGGGACTGATGTGAATGTACAATGTATATGTAAAGTGCTGCGTAAATTGACTGTGCTATATAAGTACCTGAAATAAATAAAAATAAATAAAACTACTTCAGCAACATAAGTTGCCAATCATACCCAGTCTGTGCCCCCCTCCAGCTGAATCATCCAGGGTGTCTACATCTTCTGCCTATTCTTTGTGCAGCTGAATCAGTGTCACAGTTTAATGGGGAGGGTAGGGAAGGTGTCTAGGCAGTACAGAGGAAAGAAGGGGTAGAGAAAAGGACTTGTGAATGCCCAGACTTCAAAGTAAAGAGCTGTATAGCACAGTGAACACTGGTAGAGATTGTACAATCGTCCCAGGAAAAATGACAATATGGTGGAAGAAACTGGTTAGAAGTATAGCATCAAACTTAGCCAGTCACTGCAGGCCATGTGCATTTTGATAAAGCACTTTGCAATGCTCTTGTGTATATTGCACTACTTGTCTCAATAAACTTTCTGCCCTGAGAATGTCTCTTTTTGGCACTTGTGCGCACAGGGTCATAGAGCTAAGGACTGGTCATAAAAATACAAAATACTGGAGGCAATAGCCTCTATAACAGCATGATAATAGGCTTTCATTTTTGTATAACTTTCAACTTTAATGTATACATGTAGTAGCTGCAGAGTTCTGCAAAAAGATGGAATATTTGCAATATCCTGCACCAGAAATTCCATACGTCCAAATAAAAGAAAACAATGTCAAACTGATTTGGAGGTCACAGACCTTGAGTACATTGATATGTGGGTACCAAATATAAACAGTGTGAGCACCAATGACACAAACTACTCACCCAGGCAACTCCCAGAAAGATATGTAGGTGTCAAAAGATATATGAAAAATGTAATAGAATTTTAAAGCCGGTTACTTCTATCTTGCTAATTACAGCTGCTGACTCATAAATCACAGTGTTACGAAAGCCAGTGAGGATTGCATGACCAGCAGAATATTTTGCAATATGTAATTAGTGAATAAAAAAAATTTCATCTTGTGCTTATGTAAATGTCAACTGACCTATCTATATATAGAGCTGGTGCATAACTGAGATTAAAAAAAGCATGACAAAAAACTCCAAACTTACTGCACTGCAGTTCCTGGCCCTTTCTAAAATGGATATCAAAATGGATATTTTAAATATATATTTTATTTGTCATCCACTTCAAACATTTCTCTGATAATGTGTGAAGCTGATATTTAAGAAGATTTTCAGCTGCACAGCATGTAAAAATAACTGCATCGCCTAAGTGGCTTCCCAATTTTCCTCTCCAAATTCAGGTATTGCATCGGTTGTAATGGGGAAATATTTAGGCTCCAGTTTCTGGCCTTCTTTCATAATGCTTGTTGCTATTATATTGATTCTGTGGATTCTGAAATAAATGTCTGCATTACTGGCCTGTTACATGTATGCACATAAGGAATTCTGACTTCTTTCTGACCTCCTTGCTGCATGCCTGTTCCTGTTCAGTGACTCTGAGCATTCAAACCAAAGACAACCAGGAAACTAGCAATTTCAGAAGAAGGTCAGCAATGGCTACCTAGATATTCCTTAATTACCATGCTTTGTGACATGAGTTGCACTATACAATTCTCCCTTGCCCCATTATCAACATGCTCATTAAATGTTCAAAGAAAAACGTTCTGTTTGCTGGAATCCAGTAGCCAAAAATGGGACTGGCTCTATCTGATTTGCTGCAGTTGTAGCAGTCAAAGGAATCAACTGAATGTGCAGACAGAGCGTAGTTTCACAATGAGTAGACTGCACCCTTTTAATAAGGACCCTAGGTGGCAGTAGGCCCAAATAGTAGAGAATGACTAGTGAACCACCACTAGATCAGTAAACAGTACAATACATAAACAGCTACTTGAACTTAGCCTCTACGACAGCATCTCTCACAGTGAGGTCCGGGGTAGATCGGTAGAACAGGCAAACAGCTAGAGGGATCTCTGGGCTGGCACCTCAGATGAGACCTCAGATGATGCACAGTCATCCTGTGCAAAACGTTCAGAGGGTCTCCCAAAGTTAGGTCTTTTGGAGCTCTACAGGAGTTGAGTCCCTTTTCCATTTTCAAACACAAAAATTTGTCTTTAGACATGTTGGTGGACGATGGTGCAAGGGGCTCTACAGCAGTAAGATGGACTTCAGCTGGGTGACCAGTGGGCAAGTAATAATGCCAGGGTTAGTGGCGTCTACTGGGAGTTTTTAGGACAATGGTGGAAAAGCAGGAGTCAGCCACCATTGAAACTCTGACCTACAAGATGTCTGTGGCTCACAAACTTGGACAGATTCTTCTAAAACCATTATGGGCCTCTCTGGGCCAAGAGAGATGGATTTGAGGAGCTTATGGTGTAGGCATCTTGGTTTTACTTCCTTCTCTCTAGATAACATCGACTGGCACACCTAGAATAGGCTGTTGTGGGACAACTCCAGGGAAATCTCTTTTTTTGCAATTTTCCTTGTTGATATCAGGTAGCTGGTGACACGGGGCATACCCACAAACATCAGACAGGAAGTAAAGAAAAATATGAAACAGGAAAACAGACAGCAACAAAAAGCTCAAAGGAGTTCTAGCCTTTTGAAAGGATTTGTAGTGCTGTCTCTTTTCATGTGTTGTTGCTAAAGCTCCCAATTTTTTTTTTTTTAAATCTCATTAATGAGGCCCAGACAGTAGGAAAACATTACAAGGGTTCCAACCCTTCTCTCCTCAAATCCCAAACAAAAAAAATTGTGATACACGTCAGTATTTTCTAACAGAAGGATAAAAAGACAAAAAAAAAAGCTAAAAGGAGAGTATTTTGTTCAGGACATGCATTTTACAGCACAAAAGTAAACTACAGGAAACCAAGTAAACAATTAAATAGATAACCGCCAAGCCATATTATTGATGTGCTATGTGCATTTAGGCTGCATTCAGATCTAGCCTTTGCTAGATGCATTGGGTTTTTTATGCAGCAAAGTAGTCCCTGTCCCTGTTTTGGGCATAGAGCTTGGTGCGTTTTTTACTATGCGTTTTAGCGCATTTGACACCTGCGAAAACACACGTGTTTAGGGTTCTATTACCAATTAATGGCATCGCAAGTGTGACAAGCGTTTTTCAGGCATTCCATGAATGTGCCCTAAAACATACACTTCTGTGAGCATTCATAGAAAGCACAAATGTCAACGGAGCCTTACAGAACAATCAATCTTAAAGTGAACCCGTGCCTAAACTATACGCATTAAAGTATTTACATGTTTCGAACAAGCAGTAAAAGTTATAGAAATTGTGGAGAATAAAATCTTCAAAGATCAAAGCAGAGGCACTGAAATCATAGTTCCTCTACCCTAAGGCCCAATTCACACTGGTGCAGTACTGTAACGCAGTGCAATGCAATGCCATTTATTCTTTCTGTCACACCAATACCAATCATCTGCCTTGCAGGATATTGTAACACATGGAAACACACTGCGAGGTATTTTTGTGCACTGTGTTGCAAAAAAAATACTCCAGGTCTGTTTACAAAGTGTGCTATAATGCAATGCACAAGTGTAAATGTACCAGGTGTTTCTAAGCTGTTGCTAAAGCTCTTTTAGGATTAATTTATACTAGGCATGTGCATTTCGTTTCGTTCCGAATCGAAATTCGGACGAATTTTTCATTATTCGGAAATTTGGATGCATCCGAATTTCCGAATGACAAAAGTAAAGAATTTAAACGAATCCGAAAAAAAACGAACGAATTCGAAAACATATTCGAATCGAATTCGAAAACATATTCGAATCGAATTCGAAAACATATTCGAAAACATATTTGAATCGAATTCGAAAACATAATCGAATTAAAAAAAAATAGAAAACATTTTTCTAAAAAAAACAATAAGGTAGAATATAAAATAATAAAGCAATAGAATATGTATATATATATATATATATATATATATATATATATATATATATATATATAATTTTTTTTATTATTCTCTTCTATTGTTTTTTTATGCTTTTCTTTTCTATTATTTTATATTCTATAATAGTATTTTCAATTCAAATTCAAATTCATTCTATACGAAATTCGAATTTCGGAACATGGCTTCTGCAGTTTGAATTTCGTATAGAATGAATTCGAATTTGAATAGAAAAGATTAGAACAGAAAATAATAGAAAAGTATGGACTATAAAAACAATAGAACAGAATAGAAGAAAATATAATATATATATTATATTTTCTTCTATTCTGTTCTATTGTTTTTCTAGTCTATTCTTTTCTATTATTTTCTATTCTATTCTAATCTTTTACATTCAAATTTGATTTCGGTCTATATGAAATTCGAATTTTGGAAGATGTTTTATATATATATATATCTATATATATAGATATATATATATATCTATATATATATATATCTATATATATAGATATATATATCTATATATATATAATTTTCTATTCTGTTTCATTGTTTTTCTATGCTATTCTTTTCTATTCTATTCTAAACTTTTCTATTCGAATTTGAATTCATTCTATACGAAATTCGAATTTCGGAAGATGGCTTCTGAAAGTGGAATTTCGTATAGAATGAATTCAAATTTGAATAGAAAAGATTAGAATAGAAAATAATAGACTAGACAAACAATAGAACAGAGCAGAATAAAATATAATATATATATAATTTATTCTATTCTGTTCTATTGTTTTTCTAGTCTTTTCTCTTCTACTCTATTCTAATCTTTTCTATTCAAATTCAAATTCATATTATAAGAAATTCAAATTTTGGAAGATGGTTTTATATATATATATATATATATATATATATATATATATATATGTTTGTATATGTATAATATTATGTGTGTGTGTGTGTGTATATGTATAATATATATATATATGTATATATATATATAAAACCATCTTCCGAAATTTGAATTTCCTATAAAATGAATTCGAATTTGAATAGAAAAGATTAGAATAGAGTAGAAGAGAAAAGACTAGAAAAACAATAGAACAGAATACAAAAAATTATATATATTATATTTTATTCTGTTCTATTGTTTGTCTAGTCTATTATTTTCTATTCTAATCTTTTCTATTCAAATTCGAATTCATTCTATACGAAATTCCACTTTCAGAAGCCATCTTCCGAAATTCAAATTCCATATAGAATGAATTCAAATTCGAATAGAAAAGTTTAGAATAGAATAGAAAAGAATAGCATAGAAAAACAATGAAACAGAATAGAAAAATGTATATATATATATAAAACATCTTCCAAAATTCGAATTTCATATAGACTGAAATCAAAAATATAAAAGATTAGAATAGAATAGAAAATAATAGAAAAGAACAGACTAGAAAAGCAATAGAACAGAAGAAAATATAATATATTATATATATATATATATATATATATATATATATATATATATATTATATTTTCTTCTATTCTGTTCTATTGTTTTTCTAGTCTATTCTTTTCTGTTATTTTCTGTTCTAATCTTTTCTATTCAAATTCGAATTCATTCTATAAGAAATTCAAACTTCAGAAGCCAAAACTTTTCAAACTTTTCAAACTTCAGAAGCCATGTTCCGAAATTCGAATTTCGTATAGAATGAATTT
>NC_133324.1:792247086-792389586 GCF_042186555.1 Aquarana catesbeiana
AGTTGTTCCCACAACTGCTCTAGCCCACTCATCTTACTTGTCAGTGCAGAACGTTCCTCCTAGGTTGCTGACTCCAGACTGCTGCCCCTGCTCCACCCAACTTCTATAATAAATCACACACTCCACCCCTCTCATACTTTTTCTCCAATCTGGTAAGACTGTAACCTTTTTTATTACCCCACCTCTTATTAACCTGTTCTTCTCCGTAATCTACTTGCACCCTGTCATGTATATCCTACGCTTACTTTTCAATGCAGCTCCGTACATGTCTGACTTTAGTTCTGCACTTGCTACACACCTGCACTTTCCAGTGTGTCTTCCAGCCAGGATCTCCTACAGGCACCCATGACACTCTGTGCCCTGTTATACCCTGTCATCGACTCCAGGGAAAATGGGACAGGAGGTATAAGGGAAGCTATCTCATTAACTCACATGACAAATATGGTGAATTTTCACTTTGCAATGAATACCCAAAAATTCCCTTGCAAAGTGAAACTTCACTGGCAAAGTCAGCACTATATTTGTCTTTAGTAAATCAAACCATAGCGTAGCCATAACATTGTACAAAGGTCCCCCTCTCTCGCTTTGATGTGAAAAGTTCCCATTATAATAATATTTAGGCAGATGCAGTTTGTTCTCCATCCAGTAGGTGGTGCTGTGCCACTGTACAGATGGAGGGGAGATTTGGGGGAAAGTTCTTCCTTTGCTGACTCCTTTGGTGTCTCTGAGGGAACAGCTGGTTCTGGTGACCTTTAGCAGCTCCCATCACCCATGTGCAGGGCAGCCATCAGAAATGTTTGGGCCCCTTACACAGGCTGACCAGCAACATTCCCCAGGGCTTGCCTATGGGCCATCCTACCGAATCCGCACACTGGCCATCTCACCTGTACGCACTCAGCCCCCCCGTCCTATATATATATATATATATATATATATATACACACACACATCTGTATATATGGAAGCCCCTCATACACAAATCTGTACACACACAAGCCTCTGGCCGCGCCCTGTACACAAACAGCCCCCCTCCCTTTCCTTCACAGCCCCTACCTGTAACTTCCTACCTGGTCCCAGCTTGTTTTTACATAGCTGACATGTTGCTGAGAAGCACAGTACAGGCAGATCACTGTCACTTGAGGGGTGCACATGCACATAGTAGCCAGAGGTGGCAGTAAAGAGCTTGATGTCTAAAATCAATGACATGGGAACTGCAGAAACTAAGATTGTTTCTATACTGCACAGCACGGATCCCCTTCACCCGTCCTGCCTTCTTCTGGCCCGGACGGGCCCCTTATGGTTGTAACGGCTGTACCCCACTGATGGCGGCCCTGCCCATGTGCACCCAACCTCAGGCATTGCAGCAGCTAATTTAACTACCCCCAATAACTAATCTCTACATTTCATAAAAGGAGTAAGTAAACTTGTAAAAGTGTGAAGGTCACGTCAAAAATTACTAAGGAAAATACTGCAATAATAACACAAAATATGTGCTCCCTGAAAATACAATATATATTACAGCTTGAGGACTGCCCCACTAACATTTACTGCTGCAGGGCAGCGCTGGATCATGTATCTCTTACGTGATCAGCACTTTTTGGGTAAGGCATGCACCCGCTGCCAAGGTTTTGCTGTGATTAATGATAGGTTACCGGGGACGCGCTGATCGGCTCCGTCATTCATGGAAGAGAGATCTGTACACTGAAAGATGATCTTGCTGCTTTTATCCCCTGCAAAGCAGGGGGAAAAAACTGAAAGTTAGTAAAAGCAGCACATATTAAACACATTACACATTGTTAGGCACTCAGTATTAGCACTAATCACTGTATCAGTGTCATTATTGATGTCAGTGTCAGTTAGTGTACCCCCCCATCCAGCGTCAGCTAGTGTCAGATTTCCCGCCACACTATCACAGTCCCATTATAAGTCGTTTGATCATGCCATTGCTAGTATAAAAAAAAAAATTCCAGTATATATACTCCATAATTTGTAGACGCTATAACTTTCATGCAAACCAAATAATACACACTTATTGGGATTTTTTTTTACCAAAGACGTGTAGCAGAATACATTTTGGCCTAAATTCATGGAGAAATTCGATTTTTTTTTTTTTTTTTTTACATTTTTTATTGGATATGTTTTATAGCAGAAAGTAAAAAATATTGTTTTTATTTCCAAAATTTTCGGTCTTTTTTCGTTTATATAATAAAAAATAAAAATCCCAGTGGTGATCAAATACCACCAAAAGGAAGCACTATTTGTATGAAAAAACTGATATAAAATTTAATTTGCATACAGTGTTGCGTGACCATGCAATTGTCAGCTAAAGTAGCACAGTGCCGAATAGCAAAAAATTACCTAGTCATGAAGGGTGTAAGGTGGTTAAAAGAAATGTGTGTAGTGTTTGTATATTTTTTTTCTTTATTATGTTTAGGACCAAAAAATACAAATTACAAAATATTTCATTTATAATAAAAACACGAATAACTGAAATGTCAGGGTACGTGCCAAACGGGCGACCTCCTGTGTTCACAATGCAGCAGGGCAACTGCTTGGCACAGGACCCAGAAGCTAGTTCAGATCACTTTAGTAGCAGCATCTACTACAGTGATTTCCAGCTCCAGGGTGATCCCACAGGTATGGTATATACATAGTTACATTGGTCCAACCTTGACCAATGTAACTATGTAAAAATATCCATCTATGGGATTCTTCTTAAAGTTTGTATTTAATAAAGCTAATAACACCTCATTTTGAATACTGACACAGCTCATAGGATTCAAGCATTGATGTACTTTCATTATTTTTATTTTTCATAGCTTGTACTTGCTCAATCAGCAATGCTCAAGACCAGAGCTAAGCCTCGTACACACGATCGGATTTTCGGACAAACGTTCGTCTGTTTTTTGTTGCATGCTAATCTCATGTCGAAAGTAAAGAGGTTACCCACCATACGAAAATTCTCGTAAGACAGGATACAAGTTCAGAAGTGACATCATGTATGTATTCTTTCGTTTCTGAGCAGTCTTGCTCTTACAATTTTTTTTGGACGAAAACCATACTAATTAAATGAAAATCGGATGTTGAGTTCACGTACGACAAAAATGTTAGTCTGCACATCAAGCTTTTGTCCGACAAAATTTGACTTCCGATTTTTGTATCGTGTGTACAGGCCTTTACAGGAAACCATTTGGAAAGAAGTGTGTGGGCTGCCACAGCTAACCTTGCCTTCAATAAATTAGTTTGCTAGTTGCTTGGCTGTGATGCTGATCCAGTGGCCTCAATACATTGATTAACTGACTTGGAACAGGTATGGGGATTCACAGTTTGGATTTAAATCTTTATTTACTAAATACTTATTATGGGTCAGTGACTCACACACTACTTAACCCAAAGACAGACAGGAAACTTGCATTTTCAGGTGATCAACAAAGTCAGTCTGTATACTTCTCGAAGTTCAGGTTTCCTTTAAATTTTTAGTTTTTTTACATAAACCAGCAGAGAATAAAACATTTAGGGAGATGGGAGCGTGTCAATCACAGATTACCATAGTGCAGCAGGAAGAATACAGCAATAAACACAGTTTGAAATGACAATATATAGTAATGAATTCAGTGTTCAGCAGTAGAATAGAAAACCAGTACTCCTGGATATTGAAGAATATAATGTCAGATATTATCTTAGTATAGAAACAGATGTAAGAGACAGGAACCAATTGACCTACCAGCATGTCTTTGGAGTGTGCAGGAAACCAGAGTACCCAGAGGAAACCCACGCAAGCACAGAGAGAACATGCAAACTCCAGGCAGGTAGTGTTATGGTTGGGATCCGAACCAGCGACCCTTTTGCTGCAAGGCGAAAGTGCTAACCACTACTAGTGGCGACTGGTGTTCTTTTTTTTTTTTCTTTTGTGAGTGAATGTAGCCAACCTCTCTTGTTCGCTCTGGAGATAGACTATGGACTATGACAGGGCTCAAAATTTCAAGTCCTGAGCTACTAGCCAGGCCACCAGTTGCCCCACCCAACCCCTACCCTGCCCCACCTCTAAACACACCCTCATTATCTCATGAAATGACACAATGTTTTATGCAGATTTAAGTTACAAAAATACATTTTAACAACAACTTTATCAGTGCCCATCAGTGCAGCCTCACCTGTGCCCAACAATGCAGCCTCACCTGTGCCCATCAATGCATCCTCACCTGAGCCCATCAATGCCGCCTCACCTGTTCCCATCAATGCCGCTTCACCTGTACCCCACAATGTAGCCTACCTGTGCCCATCAATGCAGCCTACCTGTGTCCAACAATGCAGCCTACCTGTGTCCAAAAATGCAGCCTACCTGTGCCCATCAATGCAGCCTACCCGTGCCCAACAATGCAGCCTACCCGTGCCCAACAATGCAGCCTGTGTCCATCAGTGCAGTCTCACCTGTGTCCATCAGTGCAGTCTCACCTGTGCCCATCAATGCAGCCTCACCTGTGCCCATCAATGCAGCCTCACCTGTGCCCATCAATGCAGCCTACCTGTGTCCAACAATGCAACCTACCTGTGCTCATCAATGCATGGGAAGAGAGGAGAGAAAGAGGATTGTCGGCCGGATTATCAGAGAGCGGGGAACATCGCTGTAACAGCTTTCATTTGAATTGCCGTGTGTTCCCGCCGCTCACCGTCACATACAGCCCTGCCTCCTGGCCCGGGTAATTTGATATATGTCACATGTCCTGGCATTGGACTGGTGATCTGTCTATCAAAGTACCCGGGCCAGGAGGCGTGGCTGTATGTGACGGCGAGCACACGGCAATTCAAATGAAAGCTGTTACAATGATGTTCCCTGCTCTCTGATAATCCGGCTGCCTGCTCAACTCTCTCTTCCCCTTGGCATAGAGAGGGGAAGAGAGAGTTGAGCTCCCATTCAACCCCGCCTGTCAGCGGTGCTCGCCCCCCTGCTCGCCAGACATAATTTTCCACTCGCAAAATGTAAGAGTAGGCGAGTGGAAAATTTGAGGGCTGGACTATGGCATTTGTAGTGTGCATAGAGCAGTGCACATGACTGCAACTAATATCCACTGCTTGTTCCAAACAAATGTAAGTGAGGAGGAAAAAACGGAAAATTGAATTCAAATACTTACCGTAATTTTTCTTTCCTGACGAGCTCCATGGCAGCACAGCTGGGTGAGGCCCCGCCCACCCCCCTACGTAATCGGGACTTAACTATACATTTTTAGCTCACCTCAGCCTCAGCGTTCCGTAACTCGTACTACTTAACTGGGCAGGCATTGTGCTGCCATGGAGCTCGTCAGGAAAGGAAAATGGTAAGTATTTGAATTAAATTTTCCGCTTTCCTGGTGGCTTCATGTCAGCACAGCTGGGAATTAACTAGCCACACACGGGAGGGTAATGCTTGAAAACATTTTTAATCTACACTTAAGGCAGAAGCCAGAACACTCCTGCCAAAATCTACAGTAGTCAGAGCCGCCGCCTCTATGCAATAGTGCGCCATGAGGTATGTATGGACGTCCATGTGGCTGCCTTGCAAATCGTTTCCAAGGACACTTGTCACGCCGCTGCCCAGGAGGTTGAGACTCCTCCAGTGGAATGCACTGTGACTCCCTCAGGCAGAGGCAAACCCTTTGTTTTGTAGGCCAACAATATAGCCTTGACTAGCCATGAGGCGATCACTCTACCAGAAGCCCAGGTCCTTCCGAGCACTGTTAGGGATGATGAAGAGATGGTCTGACTTTCTGAGCTTGGCCGTCACGTCCACATAGGTTTTCAGTGAAGAACCCATATCGAGTGGATTTGGATTCTGCAGGGAGTGTAATTTCTTGTGTCATATGAAATCTGGAGGCTACCTTCAGAACGAATCTCAGTATTGGCCTGAGCACCACTCTATCTGGGAAGAAAGAGAGGAAGGGCTCTTTAAACCCCAAGGCCGCTATCTAGGACACCCTTTTGGCTGAAGTTTTTGCCACAAGAAAAGAAGTCTTCAATGAGAGATGCTATAGTGAGACAGGGGGAACGAAGGTGTCTGATGAAAGGAAATCCAAGATTAGAGGCAAGTCCCATTTCGGAAATCTCAGAGATCTTGGCAGTCTTAGGCGGGTAGCTGCTCTGAAGAATTTAATCACCAACTTATCCACGGCCCACTGGGTACCAGTGAAAGCCGAGATGGCAGACACATGGGCCTTTAAGGTACTTGTGGAGAGGCCTAGTTCCAATCCCGCCTGAAGAAATTCCAGTATGTTGCAGACCCTTGGCGAATTTGGCGAAAAGTCATGTCTGCATGCAAATTCCACAAACTTGTTCCAAATTCTGGTATAGGCATTGTTGGTACTGTCTTTTCTGGATCTCATTAGGGTATTCATGACCCTGGTTGAGCATCCAAGACTGATTAGCCTTCACCTTTCAAGACCCAGGCCATTAATCTCAGACTCTCTGGGGCCGAGTGGCAAATTGGCCCCTGCATCAGCAGGTCTGGCGTTACTGGTAGAGGGTGTTGTTCTCTGATACTCAGCGAGAGGAGCAGTGGATACCAAGGTCTCTTCGGCCAGTCCGATACTGCCGCTAGAATGGACACCCTTTCCTGTCCCAATCTGCGCAGAAAAAGGAGGATCACCGGAATCGGAGGGAAGGCATATGCTGTCTTGAAATTCTATTCCGCTGTTAATGCATCCACCGCCGTCGCTTGTGGGTGACTGGACTTGGCAAAAAACCTTGGTAGTCTGGAATTTATGAAGAGGCAAACAGGTCCACCTCCAGAAGGAAGGCCCATGTCACCAGGCTCCGAAAGACTTGTGGTAACAGAACCCACTTGTCCAAGTCAGCTCTGGACAGGTAGTCTGCTTCAGTATTTAGATGACCAGGCACATAAACTGCTGTTAGCAGCTGTAAGTTGGCTTAAGCCCAATCCATAATCGGGGGTCACCTCTCTCAGGAGAGCAATGCTGCGAGTGCCTCCCTGCCTGCGGATGTAAGCCTTTTGAAGCTAGACATTGTCTAGCTTCAAAAGGATGGGCGCTCCTTGAATATGACTCTTGGAAGCCAGGAGAGCCTGGAAGGCTGTCCTCAATTCCAGTATATTGGAAACCACATTGGCAGCCTGAAATGTCCAATGACCTTGGGCCCAGTGGTTTTTGTATAGAGCTCCCCAGCTCATTCCGCTGGCATCCGACTGAACTATTTGCCACCTCGTTGTGAATAAGGAGTGGCACAGAAGAAGATTCTGCTGCCTCGACCACCAGTCCAAGTTGACCCTCAATTGGGCTGTGATCTGGATTCTCCGACCAAGATACCCCAATCTCCATTGATCTAGGAGACCCACTTGGATAAGGCGCGAGTTACATTGGGCCCATTTGACCATCGGAATGGTTGAGATCATTATACCGAGAAGTCGCATGCAGTCTATTGTTGGCAGGTACGACTTCTTTCGAGCTTCTGACATCGTCTGTAGGATACAGGATATCTTGTCTTTGGGTAATGCCACTGATGCTATCCAAGTATCTATTTTCACAGCTAGGTACACCAAAGCTTGAGTAGGCAGAAGGTAACTCTTCTCTTGATTGATCAGGCAACCAAAGCTCTCCAACATCAACAAGGTTGTCTTCCGATGTGCCAGGAGCGTGTCGTTGTCTTGGCTTAGAAGCAAAATGTCATCCAAATAGTGATGTATTCGGATTCCCTGCAACCGTAGGTGTGCCACCAGGATCTTTGTGAATACTCTGGGAGATGTGGTCAGTTCAAAGGGCAGGCATACAAACTGATAGTGAAGTTGTCCCACTGCGAACAGAAGAAACCTCTGGTAGAACGGGGCCATGGGCACGTGGAAGTACGCATCCCCGAGGTCCACCGACAGTAGCCAATCTCCCAGTTGTATGACCTTCAGGATTGTTTGGAGCGACTCCATCCTGAATCGATCCTTCTTGAAGAACCTGTTGAGGTCCCTGTGGTCTATTACTGGCCTCCAAGTCCCCGACTTTCTGAACCAAGAATGGAGGCGAGTAGATTCCAGAAAAATGCTCCTGCTGGGGAACTGAGATTATTGCTTCTTGCTCCAGGAGGGTCTTTATGTATTTCCAAAAGACATCCTGTTTTTCCCTTTCTGAAGACATCTTTGTTGAGACAAAGGTTCTGTGGGGCTGTTTAAAGAATTCCCAGCTGTGACCATACCTGATGGTCAAGATCACCCACGGCTACTTTATCCTTTGTTCCCACATCTGACGGAACCTGAATAACCTGGCTCCTACCTGGCAAGTGTGAGCCGGTGGATAGTCAAAAAGACTTATCGGGTTCTTGCCTCAGGGAAGAGGTTTGTCTTCTGGACTTGCGGTTTGCCACAGAGTTCGGCAATTGCCGGGGATACTCCCTTCCTGGCCTGTAGGACCTGGTGTCTCTGCCTCTAGGTCATGATGTGTTTCTGAAGGCTGTGTTTTTCTTATGAAGTAGCCTCTGACCCCGAGGGATAAACCCCGATTTTCCACTAGTTGCCTTTGTGATAGCCGTGTCTAATTTATTTCGAAACAAGGAGTGACCCTCAAATGGAATCTTACACCATCCCTGCTTGGATGCTGGGTCCACCACCCAGGGCCTCAGCCACAGGGCTCTTCTGGCAGTTACTGTGTTTAGCATAACTTTCGCCAGAATCATGATCAAGTTGATGGATGCCTTGGCCATAAAAGAAGCTGTTAGCTTCAAATTTGCTAACGAGGCCAGGACCACGGCCTTGCCCAGGTCATTCTCCACCTTTGGATTTCTGAATCCAGGCCTCCATGGCCTTAGAAATGGTGGCCAATGCCATTGACGGCCTACATGCCCCACCAGCCAGTGTGTAGATCTTTTTAAGATCCACTCTCCTATCCAGTACATCCTTGAAGGTTACTGCGTCATCCAGTGGCAGGGTTACGTGTCTCGCGAGGCGCATGAGTGCCGCGTCTACTACCGGCACTCCAGAGCCTTCACCTTCTCTGTTTTAAAAGGATACAGCTTTGTGAACCAATTCTTGAATGCAATCCTTTTATCTGATTGATTCCATTCATCATAGATCACCTCCCGGATCTCTTCCATGAAGGGAAAGGCGCATGCTCAGAGCGGACACCCAGCGTGCGTTCCACGCTGGCCTGCATTTCTACCCGAGGAAATCAGAAAAGGCAGAGAACGAGCGGGGCTCGCCCCTAACAGGTACAGTGATCCGCTGCTCCAGAGGAGAGAGACACAGCACGCCGCCCAGCTCCCACCAAGCTGAATGTTTAAGGGAGCATGAAGCCGCCCCAAGGAACAGCAGGGCTCCCTGACAAGGTTGCTATTAGCAGACTTAGGAAGCAGGGACTGCGTCCAGCAGCAGACAAATCCGGACGGACAGCAAGCACTTTATACCAGCTAGGAGGGGAGACACCATTAGTCCTGACCTAGGAGGAAGAAAAAGGAACGCTGAGGCTTAGGTGAGCGAAAAATTTATCGTTAAGTCCTGATTACGTAGGGGGTGGGTGGGGCCTCACCCAGCTATGCTGCCATGGAGCCGTCAGGAAAGAGAGGCTCAGGAGCTCACTGAAGGCAGAAAAACACAATAACTAACGTTTTCTTTCTTTTCTTTCGTTTTACAGGCCCATTAAGTAGTGGATGTGTATGGATAATTTTTGGACAATAAGGATATCGTTTAGTGTTACTTTAACAATTTATTTTCTTAAATTTATTCTTTTTAAACAAACAATTTCTCTTCTAGAAAAAAGATGTGTTATTTGTGCCTGGATTGATTTTAAAGTAATGAGATGCTTTTTTTCCCCTCTTAATCCCTAATTTCTCATGGTCTTGATTTCAGTAACAGGTAAATGAACCACTGTGACTGTAGCCGTGCACTTGGCCAGTGTCAGTAGATGAGTCAACAATGAGACTGCTTTCAGAAAAAAAATGTATGGCTGCAACTCATGGAGCTATCCATACCTCCCAACCTTCTAAAGCAAAAAAAACAAATGTTTAACCCCATGGGGATATTTTTCAGTTGCTATTTTTCCTTTTATATTGGCATAAAGAATGACTATTGCAATAATCTGAAGGACTGGTGAAAAGTTTACCACAATAAAAAAAAAATATATTTATATAGATCTTTACACGAGAGCAAAAAGAGGGACATTTGAAGAGGAAAGACGGACATAGGTTTTTGCTTCCAAAAGTGAGACAGTCCATCCAAACAAGGGACATTCAGAAGCTTTCACTGTGATGCTGCTGTGAACAATGAAACATTTTCCTGTGGAGTCCAACTCCTGACCCTTCCACCACCACCTACCATGTTATGTCATTTTTATTTTTACAAAACCAGATTATCCTGTTGCAGATATTAATGTGTTCTTTATATGGAGAGCTGCCATTCAGCTGTACAGATTGCCAATTGAGAACCTGCAGAGAAAGAGAATGTGTGAATTGAAGGATAATTGAGCTCTGGGGAAACATATTACTTTTGTTAACAGCCGCTGGACAATCCTTCCCCTAATTTTGTTTTTACTGCCAGCTTTTTTTACACCTTCCCAAACATGACAAAATAAAGAAAATACTATATAAAATAGAAAAGTAAACTAGATGTTGTTTTGATTCTGCCTCCTCTGTTCCTTTTGCTCTAGCCCACCAATGCTTTTTGCACATCTAGGCCAATCCTCACCTGTGTACACTAAATTTATAGAAGAGCACCCATTAAATATTCCAGGGATAGCCTTAAACTGGCAATTTCTCAAAGCAACAAAGCAAGCTGAATGAAACAAATCACTTGATTCCCCCATCCACACTTAACAGCCTAAATAGGCAAATCTACAGTGCCGGCTATTGTACTCTGATAACAGTCAATAGTGGCTATCAGTAAAGCTCAAACAGCTTTTCATCTGATTGGAGGCAAACGCTGTTCGGCCAAGACCAAGACACCTTCAATCAAAGTTGATTGGAAAATAGACTTTTGTCGAGCTGGGTGGTGCCCACAGAATCCACCAGTGGCAGCTGGTGGTTTTTTTTTTTGTGGGTGGCGGCATACAACCACCTCAACCACCCCCACAGTGCTCTGCGCCCCAAGCCCACCCTTTTTTGAAGCCTTTTAGAGCCTCTGGCTCTAATCAAGTGCTTCAAACCCCCCCTCCCACATTGGAATCCATGGTTCAGCACCCTTCATGTACATCAGGGGGCCAGACGCATGGATGGGGGGGCAGCGACCGTACACCCCTAATGCACGGGCCGTCACTGGGATCCACGCAATTGATTTCATACAGTTCAGAAAGAATCGCCCAAAATTCGATCCCTGAATGGCCAGCCTTAGACATACCTAAAAAAAAAAAATGTATGAGAAGGAAAAGAAGGTAAACTAGACTCCTAGAACAAAGTGGGGCTGATTTACTAAAACTGGAAAGTGCAAAATCTGGTGCAGCTGTGCATAGAAACCAATCGGCTTCCTTTTTTTTTTTTTTTTTTTTTTTTTTTTGAACAAGCTGAAGTTAAAAATTGATAGGCTACTATGCACAGCTAGAAACAAAGAAAGGAGGCGCCTCTGGGTGCAGACTTAAAAACAATTTTAATAAAAAGAGCAGCAACAGAGATTGCACTCATATTTGTGTTGAGTTAAAAAGGCATATGAGAGTCCCAGATGTAACTGGAGGGGTCTGTGAGGTCGATCATCCCTGCCATGGATGTGTAATCAGACTGGTCTTTCAGATGCACTGTGTCCACCGGCCAGCAATGATGGAGGAATACCAGAATGAGACTTGGAAGGCAAACGGCAATCCAGGTGAGGGGCGATGACATGACACACATGCGTTGTGTTTCCGTCCGTTGTTTCCCTCCCCCCTCCCCTTTCTTTCTCCCCCCCCTTCCCCCCTTTTCAAATGACTGTTTTCCCATATGCCATATATTACATCATTTTAGAGGGATAGTCACTATAGTCACTATAGTCTCTTTCTGGACTATACCATATATTATACTCTACATCCCATGACATTCTTCTTTTCTTTTTCTTTTTTTCTCACATGTCCTTCATTCCTGACACTACTCCATACAGCTTCCTCTCATGACCACTCCCCCCAACTCCATACAGCTTCTTCTCATGACCACTCCCCTCACTTCTTCCCATATATTTTCTGAATTAGTCCCATAGTAACTAGCTTGACAAAGGAGTGCAGCCGTCATGCCATTCACGGCTTGCTGACTCAGGAAACGCGTCGCGTGTGTGATGTCATCGCCCCTCGCCTGGATTGCTGTTTGCCTTCCAAGTCTCATTCTGGTATTCCTCCATCATTGCCAGCCAGTGGACACAGTGCATCTGAAAGACCAGTCTGATTACACATCCATGGCAGGGATGATCAACCTCACGGACCCCTTCAGTTACATCTGGGACTCTCATATGCCTTTTTAACTCAACAAAAATGTGAGTGCAATCTCTGTTGCTGCTCTTTTTATTAAAATTGTTTTTAAGTCTGCACCCAGAGGCGCCTCCTTTCTTTGTTTCTTACAGTGCTTTTTGGGAATATGGTTTCCATTCCCATTGAAAGGCTGCCGTGAATGTGGGCTTTTTACCTCATCGACTTTATGCACACCATCATGGACTACTATTATCTTTTCTTATCCCTTGTTCCAGTTCATCATTTATATGCATAATATTGTCATTTATGTGGATTATTGCTTTTAACCTTTGCGCCAAACACTTGTTATACTATGCACAGCTGCACCAGATTTTGCTTTCTCCAGTTTTAGTAAATCAACCCCAGTAATTAGCAAAAAGGAAACCATCCTGTCACGCTCCAAGCTATGAATGTAGACCATGAGGAATTAAAAGTAAAAAAAAATGATTGGGTAAACCCACATCTGCTTTTTTATCTCTACTTCTCCATTGTTCTGGTGTTTTTAATGTACCCAATGCAATAACTTAGAGATTGGTTGAAAAGGTTTATGTATTTATAGTAATTTGTAGTTAATTATTACATTTTTATAGAAGTCTATACATTAGACCAAAAAAAGAGGGGCAACTGAGAAGGAAAGAGACAGTGGGATTTGGTCCAAATGATGGATAAACGCTAGAACAAAGGACCCAGGTCTCAGATACACAAACCCTGTATAAAGGATATGCAACATACAATAGGTAGTAAACATGACATATAAAATATCAGTAAAATGACAAGGAAAATCAGTTTATAGGATTTAATACAATCGCCAGCATGTGTTTTGATGCAGTGAATTTTACAGAACACGATGAAGTTAACCTTTAGCTCAGTATCCTAGCGCTACATTATAATAATACTAATAAGATTATGTTCACAAAATGAAAGCAGAATACCCTTTTTAATATTGTTATTTAAAAGAAAAGATTTCACTTCATTCCTTTTCAACCATGTAGAGATTTCTCATTAATGGTTTCTGTCTAAAAAAAAATAAACCTGTAATAGCAGTCATAAGTGTCTACTGACTGCTCCTTAAATACACTTCCAGAGTGTAATGACCTCATAATCCCATCAAGCATCCCTCCTATGGTTTATAGGTCAAATCACACTTGGATGTGCGAAAAATAATCTATGCAACATGCTTAAGAAGTCATTAATTACTCTGTTAACTAGAGGAAAGGCAATGAAGTGCTCTATTCACGTATACAAAAAAAAGCAGCTTTGGCATACATGATTGTGTCTTGTTCAAGAAAGTTGACTGGCCTTTGTGACCTTGGTTATAAGACTGTAGGAGATGTTGTGAAATTCCAGTCGTTACTATAGGAGTTTATGGCAGATAAGGAATATCTTGCAAAAGGGTTTACCAAAATCAAGCTGTGAGTCCAAAAGCAGTATTAAAGCCAAAAGCAAACATTTATTATATAGTCACATTTAGGCTAATTCATAGATGACTGCATTCCTTTTTTAGACTTTCTCTCTTCTGTTATCATCTGGTGGTCCCGGCAGCAGGTCTGTTGTTTTTCAAAAGCACAAGCTCTGTAAAACCTTTGTATGTAAAACCTTTATCTCAAAAGGAAAAAAAAACCGTTTGCTATAACTGATTATAAAGTGTGAGCTAGAGTTTGGCTTAAATTTGTTATTGTGTTTAACCACTTAAGCCCCAGACCATTTTGCTGGCCAAAGACCAGAGCACTTTTTGCAATTCGGCACTGCGTCGCTTTAACTGACAATTGCGCGGTCATGCGACGTGGCTCCCAAACAAAACTGACGTCCTTTTTTTCCCACAAATAGAGCTTTCTTTTGGTGGTATTTGATCACCTCTGCGGTTTTTATTTTTTGCGCTATAAATAAAAATATAGCGACAATTTTGAAAAACACATTATTTTTTACTTTTTTTGCTATAATAAATATCCCCAAAAAATTTTAAGCCTAAGGTGGAGGGGAAGAAACAGCTTTCCAGGGGGTAGATTGGGCGGAGCACTAGACTGAGCCTTTAAAATGGAGTCCAAAATGTCGGGGGAAAGGGTCCCCAATACTTGTGCTGGAGGTAAGATATTGTGAAACTTAGAGATAGTTTCAAACAGGGCTCAAAGCTGCGAGACAGCAGGTAAGTTTGGCCTCTAGGAGGAAAAGATTCAGACTGTGGCAGTTAGCTGGAGAGGTGGCCTGTAGAGGATTCAATCAACTTGTCAGTGTCTTTAGCTACAGCAGAGTCATATAAAAGCAAATGGTTATGCAAACTGGAGTCACACTTGGAAAAGTTGTCATGATCAAAATCCGAATAGGACTATAATAAAGGCATGTGACTGATACTTGCCACAAAAGAGTTACAAATGGGCAACTGGTCAGCAGTAGCTCTGGATGCAGGTCTGGGACCAGAACCTAATCTCCCCTTTAGCCCAATCTATGTGTGGGTTATAAAGTTTAAGCTAAGATAAGGGGATAGGCAGGAGAGGTTATCAAATAGCAGCTAATTGTCTCCCTAATGAAATTCTCCAATGGTGAAAGTAATCGGTATAGTGCACAAGGTGACTAGGCCCATGGACAAAAAGCTAAGACTAAAAAGGGTTTGGGCACATTTGTCAAAGGAATCTGTAGACAGAGTGCTAGGTCCCCCCTTTCAATGAAATTGCTAGTGGCATGAGAATATATGAACGCAGAGAGGTGATGAGAAACTGTGGCAGAACTAATTTGTACAAGAACAAATAGGTTATCTTGGGCGGTAACCAGTCACTGTATAGTGTAAAGAAGCAGACCCCATCCACACTAGACTCTTTGCGTTTCCTGGCTTATTAGGGCTGCTGGTGCCAAAGTGGCCGTGGTTGCCACAATATAATATGTTAAACACTAACATATCCCCCTAGACTGGAAATGCTGCTGTCTGCTGTGCCTCCCATGCCGATGTCTGAATAATACAGGAGGTGTGTTACTGGCCAGATCACCAGGTTAAAACAGAAGGAGAAAAACCTAAGAAAAGAAAACAAATGCAAATGCAAAAGAACACTATTGAACATGTATATATACAGTATTTCACAAAAATGAGTACAACCCTCACATTTTTGGAAATATTTTATTATATCTTTTCATGTGACAACACTGAAGAAATGACACTTTGCTACAATGTAAAGTAGTGAGTGTACAGCTTGTATAACAGTGTAAATTTACTGTCCAACTCATGACAAAGAACTCTCTGAGGATCTGAAAAAAAGAATTGTTGCTCTACATAAAGATGGCCTAGGCTATAAGAAGATTGCCAAGACCCTAAAACTGAGCTGCAGCACGGTGGTCAAGACCATACAGCGGTTTAACAGGACAGGTTCCAGTCAGATCAGTCCTCGCCATGGTCGACCAAAGGAGTTGAGTGCACATGCTCAACATCATATCCAGAGGTTGTCTTTGGGAAATAGATGCATGAGTGCTGCCAGCATTGCTGCAGAGGTTGAAGTAGTGAGGGGTCAGCCTGTCAGTGCTCAGACCATACGACGAACACTGCATCAAATTGGTCTGCATGGCTGTCGTCCCAAAAGGAAACCTCTTCTAAAGATGATGCACAAAAAAACCCACAGTTTGCTGAAGACAAGCAGACTAAGGACATGGTTTACTGGAACCATGTCCTATGGTCTGATGAGACCAAGATAAACTTATTTGGTTCGGATTGTGTCAAGCATGTGTGGCAGCGACCAGGTGAGGAGTACAAAGACAAGTTTGTCATGCCTACAGTCAAGCATGGTGGTGGGAGTGTCAGGGTCTGGGGCTGCATGAGTGCTGCCCGCACTGGGGAGATACAGTTCATTGAGGGAACCATGAATGCCAACATGTACTGTGACATACTGAAGCAGAGCATGATCCCCTCCCTTAGGAGACTGGACCGCAGGGCAGTATTCCAGCATGATAACGACCCCAAACACACCTCCAAGACAACCACTGCCTTGCTAAAGAAGCCGAGGATAAAGGTGATGGACTGGCCAAGCATGTCTCCAGACCTAAACCCTATTGAGCATCTATGGGGCATCCTCAAATGAAAGGTGGAGGAGTGCAAGGTCTCTAACATCCACCACCTCCGTGATGTCGTCATGGAGGAGTAGAAGAGGACTCCAGTGGCAACCTGTGAAGCTCTGGTGAACATCATGCCCAAGAGGGTTAAGGCAGCACTGGAAAATAATGGTGGCCACACAAAATATTGACACTTTGTAGCCAATTTGGACATTTTCATATAGGGGTGTACTCACTTTTGTTGCCAGTGGTTTAGACATTAATGGCTGTGTGTTGAGTTATTTCGAGGGGACATGAAATTTACACTGTTATACAAGCTGTACACTGACTACTTTACATTGTAGCAAAGTGTAATTTCTTCAGTGTTGTCACATGATAAGATATAATAAAATATTTACAAAATTTGAGGGGTGTACTCACTTTTGTGAGATACTGTGTGTGTATATATATATATATATATATATATATATATATATATATATATATATATATATATATATATACTGTACATACACAAACACACACTCTTAAAAAATAATTATAAACAAACATTTTAAAATGTATTAAAACATGGATGGTGTCAGTAGAGCAGTGGATGGTTTCAGTCAGTAGAGCAGTGGACACATCAGTAGGACAGTGGATTGTGTCAGTCAGTAGGGCAGTGGACAGTGTCAGTAGGGCAGCGGACATTGCTAATAGGGCAGAAGACTGTTCATGTAGAGCATTAGATAGCCAATAGATAGTCAATTAGGTGTCAATAGGGCAGAAATTGGTGTCAATAGAGCAGTGGACATGTGAGTAGGGCAGTGGATGGTGTCAGTAGAGCAGTAGACAATGTCAACAGGGCGGAGATTGCTGTCAGCAGGGCAGTGAATTATGTCAGTAGTTTTTTATAATTTTTTTTACTATTATTTTTTTACAATTTAATTTTTTCATAATTTTTTTTTTACAATATTTTTTTTTGGGGGGGGGGGGCTTTGGTGAAATATCAAGGGTCTAAAAAGACCCCTGATGTCACATTTTTGACAAAGAGATTGAGGACAGAGATTTCTTAGACCCTTTCTCTGCAGTCTCAGCTGCACTGGACAGTGAATGTATTGGAAGCGCTCTGTGTTGAACAGTTTCGAGTCTGTTCACAAACGGAAGCATAGTAAACAAAGTTTACTATGCTTCAGTTATGAATGAACACAGTGATTCATTGGTATTGTTCACTCTGTGTTCATTCAGAAAAGGAAGGGGCCAGTAAATTACATATTTACTGATCCCTTCCACCGCTTTCCATCCTGAAACATCCCCTGCAGCAACTGGCAGGAGGGCCTGGGGTAGGGGGACCAGGCAGCAGTGGGAATCTGTGCCACATTAGGTGATTAGGATATGCCCAGGCACACCCCATGTGCACGCCTATGCAGCCACTACATCTAATGATTGATAAGCTGCAATATAATACATTTTTGGTTTTGGATTTTATACCGCTTTAATTACACTACATGAATCCTGGGCTTAATAAATAGGCCACAGATGGTCAGGAATGGATATATATCACATTGTTTTATTCAAACTGCAGAGGCATAGAAATGGATTTCTGACCCGTACTTTTTTTACAAAAGGAAAACGAGAGAGATGCAACTCTTGCTGATAGCCTAGAGGCACTAACTTCTAACAAACACAATCACATGCGCTCATTGTCTTATCACTACTGTTTCTACATAATCCCATCAAGCATCCCTCCTATGGTTTATAGGTCAAATCACACTTGGATATGTGAAAAATAATCTATGCAACATGCTTAAGAATTTATTAATTACTTTGTTAACTAGGTGAAAGGCGATGAAAAGCTCTATCCACTCACACACACACATAAAAAAAAACTGCTTTGGCGTACATGACTGTCTTGTTGGAAGCAACTTTGCTGCCTTTTGTGGCCACAGTTGTAAGACTGTAGGAGATGGTGTGAAATTCTAGTCATTACTACAGGAGTTTATGCCAGATATGAAAAATTTTCCAAAAGGTTTTCCATTTTGCTTCATACCGATAAAAATCAAGCTGTGAGACTTTATATCACAACGTGGAACCTGAGCTTGATAAATAGGCCCCAGATGGTCAGGAATGGATATATGTCACATTGTTTTATTCTAACTGCAGAGGCTTATAAATAGATTTCTGCCCCTCACTGTCTTACAAAAGTAAAATAAGAAAGATACAACTCTTGCTGATAGCCCAGAGGCACTAACTTCTAACAAACACTTATTCACATGCAGCCATCGTCTTATCACTGTTCTTTCTACATCTACTTTCCGTCTCACTTTTCTAAAAGAGTGGTTTTATCAACAGCCTTTAGAAGTGTGGATTATTATTATTATTATATAGGATTTATATAGTGCCAACAGTTTGCACAGTGCTTTAGGGCAGACAGTACAGTTACAATACAATACAGGAGGAATCAGAGGACCGCAAAATTCTTCGATTAATCGGTTAACATTACTGTTTAAAGTGTTACTAAACTCAGGAACCCTGCATTCACTATATCTGGTCTCCCACAGTACACAGAACAAGGAAATGCAATTATTTTAGTAAATATAAACTGCTAAATATCATATGGTGTCCAGACATCCCCTGGTTTCCAGGGACAGTCCCCGGACAGAGGACACTGTCCTTGGACCAAATCTATCCCCGGTTTTGTCCCTGCTTTGCAGGGCCGATCCTGGGCGGTTGCACCGCGAGCTGGGGCAGAGGGGGGGTGCCCAGGGCTGGCCCAACCATGGGGCTGTCTCAGAGCGGGGATGAGCGCTGCCGGATTATACAGAGCAGGAATCTCCCACTTACTCAGCTGTCAGAAGAGGTCCGGCCTCCTGGGCCGGTTCCTATGATAGGCAGCACACTGATGATGTCTATCATAGGAGGCAGGACTTCATCTCATGATAGCGGCCACACCGGGTAAACGGGAGATCCCTGCTCTGTATATTCTGGCTGCTCTCCTATGCACTGGTCAGGCTGCATTGATCGACAGGGGTAAGGCTGAGCTGATGGGCACTGAACAAGCTGAGCTGATGGGCACTGAACAGGCTGCATTAATGGACACTGAAAAGGCTGCAGTGATGGGCACTGAACAGGCTGCAGTGATGGGCACTGAACAGGCTGAGCTGATGAGCACTGAACAGGCTGCATTGATGGGCACTGAACAGGCTGTGCTGATGGACACTGAACAGACTGCATTGATGGGCACTGAACAGGCTGCAGTGATGGGCACTGAACAGGCTGAGCTGATGGGCACTGATCAGGCTGCATTGATGGGCACTGATCAGGCTGAGCTAATGGGCACTGAACAGGCTGCATTGACAGGCACTGAACAAACCTAATTTGCAAATTTGTAGAATGAGCATATCATGGCCGCACTGAGGACTTTTTCTGAGACTTTATCTAATAAGTCGGAAGGGAAAGGTTCACAAATCATCTACAATTTAAAGGACATTTTGAGTAATTATTGCATTGTCTACCTTAAACGTATTACACCAGAAAAAAATAATTCTTAGGTCTTGGGAAATCTCTGCTAAACTCAGTTCATTGGTGGTAAGTGGGAAAATACACTGGTGGTCATTGGGAAGAATGTCCTAGTTGTAGACAGTTCAAAAATCATTTGTGGGGGCGCATGCGCGGCTTCAAGGAAGATGGACGCTTGAGTCTGTAGCTCCGCTCCGCTCAGGACTTCAACGGCTTCCAGAGGGCCATTTACAGCGTTATCAACCCTCATCTTAACACCCCTCAAGCCATCAACACACGGTGCATGCCTGCGAGGAAAAAGAAATCCGGAGTTTCCTCTCAAAACACCCTAACCCACTATCTCCTCCGCACGAGGGATCGGCTCAGCATGTCGCAAGATGGCGCCGCCGGGAAAGGAAGATCTCCTGCTCCAGCTTCCCCGCCTCGACTGAGTTCCTCTCCCTCCGCAAACAGGACGGGTGAGTCCCATACAACTCTCTCTAAGGCAGATCTGGATGTCAGCCTGGAGACCATGTATACTAGATTGGCCACGAAATTTCAAACAGAGCTGCATAAAACTTCTCACACATTATCCCAGGAAATCGCGGCCTTAGGCTCACGCACTGAGCTCCTTGAAACTAAACATGACGAGCTAGCCTTAGCGTACAATGACCTCAGCCGTGAGCATGAATCCCTGACCCAGGCTCTGTCAGCCATCCAAACACAAGTCGAAGATCTCGACAATAGAAATAGACGCAATAATTTGCGTCTGAGAGGCATCCCCGAGACCGAAACTGAATTGATCCCAACAGTGATAAGACTGTTCAAATCACTCCTTCCAGAACGGGACTCTGCGGCATTTAAATGTGACCGTATTCATAGAGCCTTACGCCCAAAACCACCAGATGATAAACCTCCCAGGGACATTGTCCTCTGTATGAAGGACTTTCTCATCAAGGAGGAAATCTTAAGAGCTGCCCGGAACCAACCCCGGATAACGCTGGACGACCGCCTTATCCAGATTTACCCGGACATTTCTCCAACAACCCTGGACAGAAGAAGAAGTCTAAAGGAAATCACCACTGCACTACAATCGGCTCATATCCGCTACAGATGGGGCTTTCCATTTAAATTACATGTCCCACATAATGGCACCACTTTTACAGCCACCACCCTACAGGAAGGCCATGAAATCCTGGTAAAGCTCGGCCTCCTAGATGCAGCCGTGATTCGTCGCCCTCCTTCTACTCCCCGCCAAGCGCCCATCTGGCAAACACCACCACCCAGAAGAGACAGGAGAAGGATTCGATATGACATCGGAGAGGATCCCGTCATCCCTCCTCGCTGAAGAATTGCTGATGCCCATAATTTTTGATCACACTGCACCTATTCTGTTCCGTATCATCTTAGTGCGACTGTCCCTTGGAGCTGTTTGATGTGTTCCCCTCCCAGAGAGCAAAGATTTTTTTTATTTTTACGGTTTTGCTGGGATTGAGACCTAGTTGTCTCGTAAGTTGCTGTTTTTGCATCAGGAAGAGAACTTTCTTTCTCTTCTCTCTACCTGATCCAGTTTGGATGCGGTCTTCCACATCCTGGTTTTGTTTTTTTTGTTTTTGTTGCTATTTTTTCCTCTCTTTATTTTTTTGGTTTTTAAGTATTAATAACCATTACTTTACAGCTTGTCAGCTAACGCAAAGCCTGAAACTTTTTTTGATATTATTGTACCCTCATGAAACCACCAAACCTGTTGTTGTTGCTTCTCAGATTGTTATGTTTACTCCTGGGGTAGATGGCTGGTCGGATGGGAGAGTGGAGGCACCCCTGCTGGATACACTACACCCTAATTTGAATACACAATATTATCCTCTAGGATGGCACATTTTAAACCCTCTATCACTAGATAGGTCCCAATTAACTGAAAATGGCTATCACATGTATCTCACATAACGTGAAGGGATTCAACTCCCCTACGAAGAGACGTAAGGCATTTGACATGTATGGGCAGATTGGTGCTAAGATTCTTCTGTTACAGGAGACACACTTTGCCCATACCTCACACCCTAAATTCTTCCATAGAAACTTTCCCCAATCGTTTTACTCCCTTTATTCATCCAAGAGCAGGGGTGCCGCCATCTTCCTTCATTCTTCTCTTCCAATGGAGGTTAAACAATGTTTTAAAGACAAAGATAGCAGATTTGTGATTATAAAAGGGGTGCTACATAATAGAGAGATAACTATCGCCAGTGTATACGCCCCGAATGACGCACCCGCCTCCTTTTTCAAATCATTTTTTTGATAAACTGACCTACTTGAATTCTCCTCATATCATAATAGGAGGAGACTTCAACCTAGTAGCTAATCCTTCTCTGGATAGATCCTCCTCTACTGTGATCTCCAAGGCGTTCCCCAGGTCTCTAACCCAGGGCCTCTTAGATCACCAACTGGTTGACACTTGGAGAACTCATAATATAGGGCACAAGGAATTTACCTTTTACTCGCACCCCCATAAAGCTACGCCAGATTAGATTACATATATACTTCCCCAATTATATTGGCGAATTCCACCAAAGCTACGATTTACCCCTGTGTTTGGTCAGACCATCATGTGACATCTTTTACCACCGAATTTATAGGGTTGGCCCCTACACCATACACTTGGAGACTGAACGAGGCATTACTTTCAGACGTTCTCGTTGAATCTGAAACCGCTAAAGCAATTGATGAATACTTTTCCCTTAACGCCCTCCCTGACACCCCCCTCCCCATTTTATGGACAGCCCACAAAGCCGTCATAAGGGGTAAATCGATCAGCATAGCCTCTTCTCACAATAAGAACCACAGACAAAAGATTTTATCTCTTACTACAGACCTGGATCGCATTTACAAAAACACTAACATATTAGGCTTAGAATCCACTAGGAAAATAATAGACCAAAAGCGCCTCGAACTAGACTCCCTTTTAGCCTCCAAAATTGAAAAAGACCTCCGCTGGTCCAAAGCCAAAATTCTATTACACAACAACACCTCCTCTACCCTATTCGCAAGAAAGCTTCACCAGTCATTCCGCCCCACGCATGTCTATAAACTTTCCTCAAATACAGGCCCACCCATTTCTCACCCCAAGGAGGTCCTCCAAATTTTCGAACAATTTTATTCCTCCCTCCTCTCTCCAAACCCAAACCCCCCTTCCCCTGCAGACGACGCATGGTTTCAAGACCTCCACATTCCCTCCCTCTCAACTTCACAGACTGAGAAACTCAATGCCCCCATCACCCCTTCAGAAGTTCTCAACGTCATTAAATCCCTAAAATCTGGCTCTGCCCCTGGCCCTGATGGCTTTTCAGCCATTTATTACAAAAAATTCGCCACCTTACTCTCCCCTGGCTTAGTTCAATTATTCAATTGGATCCTACAAGGAGGGGACTTCCCGGAGGAAATGTTACTCGCAAACATGTCCCTGATTCCCAAGCCCAATAAAAATCATCTACTCCCCCAAAATTATAGGCCGATATCCGTCATGAACATTGATGTAAAAATTTTCAGCCGAATCCTTGCAGACAGGTTGGCCTCCATAATCTCCTCTCTTATCTCACCATTCCAGTCTGGTTTCATCCCCCATAGATTCATAACAGATAACATTAGATTAGCCTCTAACATTATCCAAGACTCCAATTTAAACTCTCGTCAATTATTTCTACTTAGCCTAGACATACACAAGGCATTCGATAGTGTCTCCTGGAGCTATCTTAATACACTCTTGCAACGAATGGGATTCCAGGAGGAATTTCTACAGGGGTTCCGTGCCCTTTATGTGAACCCCAAAACACGAATTAAAATCCCGGGATGCAATTCCGAGTTCTTCCCCATTGGTAGAGGCACTCGCCAGGGCTGCCCACTCTCCCCACTGATTTTTGCCCTCGCCCTCGAACCCCTTGCCATCGCGATCCTTAACAATCAAAATATCTCAGGTTACACCAAGGGCTCATCATCCTATAAATTTTGTATGTACGCAGACGACGTCCTTTTGTTTCTAACGAACCCTCACATTTCCCTACCTAATCTCCTCCAAACTCTTTCACACTTTGCCGGGGTCTCCGGCCTTAAGGTCAATGTCTCGAAATCGATCGCCCTACCTCTGGGCTTTTCCCCAGATGAAATTCAACAATTTAAAAATACCTTCCATTTTGTGTGGAGGGATACTTCTCTATCATATCTGGGCATTGATCTGGCCGGAGACTTCGGCAAACTTTTTGACCATAATTACCCCCCTATGATTTCTAAACTGAAGAAAACACTCCACTCTTGGTCTCAGCTGCGTATCTCATTCCTAGGTAGAATCACAGCCCTTAGAATGGTGATACTTCCCAGATTGTTGTACCTCTTCCGTTCCCTCCCCATCAGGGTTTCTAAATCTTACCTCCTCACCTTTCAAATATACATGAACAAATTTATCTGGCAAGATAAACCCCCTAGGTTTGCCAAAGAGGTTCTCTATCGTTCCTCTAAAAGGGGAGGCTTAGGGGTTCCCCGTATCTGGCTTTACTTCATTGCTTGCAGACTTGCGCAACAAGCTCAGTGGAACATTAGAGATTCCAGGGTCCCTTGGGTAAAGTTCGAACAAGACTCTATCTCTCCATTGTACCTACCAGGTTTGACGTGGTCTTCCTGCCCTCTCCTTACAGAAGTCTCTAACAAAAACCTAATAGTCGCAGTCAGTTTAGCACTATGGAACACATATAAGAAAAAATACAATCTCATTTCCCAACCATCCCTGGGTGCCTCTTATATTGGTGACCCAAGATTCCCAACTGCCTTTACTCATCCGGAATTGTTTGACGGATGGACCCAACATAACCTGATCACATTAAACGACTTCTTAGAAAACTCCAAACTGATTTCATTTGCGTCCTTTAAAGCCCGTTTTCTTATCCCGGATAGGGAATTTTATCACTTCCTTCAGATAAGACATTTTTTTCAACACCACTACCCCCCCCCCTACTCAGCAGACTCTACTTTATATGAGGATGTGTGACGTGCGGCTCCTCGTCAGAGGGGCCTTATCTCACAGATCCATAGTTCCCTGGTCATGGTTGAGGACTCTCCGACCCTGAAATACAGATCACTTTGGGAACAAGACCTAGCACTGGACCAAGATGTCATAGACTGGGACAGGGGATGGTTGAACATATGTAAATGCTCAAAATCCCTTTCTATAAAAGAAACTGCCATTAAGCTAACAACCAGATGGTATTATACCCCTACACGCATACAAAAACTCTTCCCTCACTCCTCTCCTTTCTGCTTCAGAGGCTGCTCTAAATTAGGTACATACATTCACATCTTTTGGGAATGTGAAAAATTGCAACCTACCTGGAAGGAGGTTCTAACTATGATAGACAAATTGGTGGGAAGCCCTGTTCACCTCACCTTCCATCATTGCATTTTATTTCAAGATATCCCTGAGATCTCCAAACCCCAGATGAGGTTAATTCACTCAATATGCATTGCTACGCTCTGGGGTATAGCTCTTCACTGGAAATCCTCTTCAATTCCCTTTGCACAAATTATTTCTCGTATAGATTCTATTAAGAAAACTGAGAAAATATTTCACACCCTTCATGACTCTATACCCATTTTTGACATTAAATGGAATCCATGGTTCCTTTTCAGGCTACAAGACTGACCATGCAACATCCAACATAACTAAGCTATATTTTATTTCGGTTATCCTGTTTTGGTTCTCTGTTTTAAGGTTTCTTTCTTCTTTGTTTTTCCTTCATAATTTTTTATGATTTGTTTCTGGTTCCCTCCCCCTTTTTGATTTTATTATGTTGATTTCGCTGAATTATGATATCCTACAAACGCTGAATGTAATTCAATTTATCTGTTGCCGTGATACATGCTGCTCATAGACATCAATGTAAATATGCTTGCTAATTCTGACTTACTGCGGCTGTCAAGTTTCACTGTAGGTTATCGCTCTTAATACATCCTTACATGTATGTGTATTTCTTTCAACAATCTCAATAAAAACCTTTTGAAAACAAAAAAAAAATCATTTGTGCCATGCTTCACCAAAGTGTCATTGTCCCCAGAACTTTGCAGGCACCATTAAATGTGAGGCAAATCAGCCACAACTCAAGGAACCCCTGGCAACCTCTAGAGGACTTCAATAAAACACTGGCTGAGAATGGCTGCATTAAATTTTCTTTTTTTTTTTTTTTTTATCCAAAAAAAAGTTTTTATTGAAAAACAAGTACATACAGTCCAAGAAATCCACAATTAAATTGTACATAGTAGCCTAATCAGGCATAGTTCCATAGAAGAATCACGCTCATACAAAAGTATAAAGTACATCCCACTGTTAGAAAATAAGATAGGAATTGATATCACTGCCTCCTACTTATGGAAATTCCAACCCTCTATCTGTAACCATCCCGAGCCCAGAGCTCCAATCAGGGCTAATGCGGGGTGCACCATGCCTTCAGCCGTTATTAAGGTGCAGTAATCTATCCATGACCAGGTCCTCCGGAGCTAACCCAGGAGTGCCTAGCCATGGTTCCCATAGTTTTTCAAATTTTCTTGAACATCCCCTGTGTTGGTATATAATTTTCTACATTCTTAATATATGTCCTAGTGCGGTAATCCATTCCTTGACTGAGGGAGGCGTTTCAGATTTCCAGTGTACCATGATTAGCTTACGGGCCACAAAAAGGGCTCTAGTTAAAGCTTCCCTGACGTGGGGTTCCCACTCTAGTTCATCTAACACATTCAAAATACAGTGTCTAGGGTCCAGCGGAATTGAGACCCCAAACACTGCGTTCAGCGTGTCCACCACCCCCCTCCAGTACACATGCAATCTGGGACATCTCCATAGCATATGTATTAAATCTCCATGATCTCTCTTACATCTAGTACAGGTTGGGGTGGAAAGAAGTCCCATATTATGTAGCCTATGGGGTGTATAATACGCTCTCAGAAGTGTATATAGTTGCGTTAGTCTTTGCGTTACATTCAGTGAACATATGGAAACTGACTGCAAGACCTCCTCCCATTGATCCTCATCTAAGGGTCCAACATCCAACTCCCATTTCCCCTTTACTGTCAAAGGATGCTTTAGAAGGTATTTGTGGAGCAGGGTGCTATAGCTCTGGGAAATGAATCCTTTAGAGGTCTCCGCCCCTTTAAGCAAATCGACCAAAGGGTTCGAGCTGGTATGCCAATCAGAGGTTTTTGACTGTGCTTCAAATGCGTGTCTAAGTTGCATATAATAAAAAAGCATGGAGGACGGAAGACTATATAGGTCCCTTAAATTGTCAAATGAACGCAATTTGCCCTCACTTATGATTTGCTTTAGGTAGAGAATGCCAAACCTCTTCCACCTTTCCGCATGTTGCAGTTTAGCAAGTTCTGGGTAGGATTCATTTCCCCATATAGGACTATACTCGTTGATACCTGTCGCCTCCTGAATGTACTTAGTTTTGTTCCATATTTTTTGTATGAGGGCATAAGTGGGGAAACATTTCTGAGGCTTCCTAAAGGCCGCGGCCTCTAAAGCCGTGGGAACGGATTTACCCCCTATCGTATGTAGCATTATATATTCTGAAGCGCTAGGGACCCTGGCCGTAGACTCCCCCTCCACGGCCATGGTGCCTATTAAATGTTGCATTTGCGATGACAAGTAATAAAGCCATGGATTTGGCAATGCAAGTCCACCCTCATCTTTAGGGCGTTGTAAGTTTTCTAGTTTTATCCTTGATGGGCGGTTCTTCCAGATCAGTTCATGAAAAATGGCATTAATTATTCTGAATATCTTAAGTGGGATGACTACCGGTGAATTATGTAGTATGTATAGCAGTTGAGGCATTAGAATCATTTTAATTAGATTCACTTTGCCTGCAACCGATATACCCAGAGCATTCCAGGTTTTAACTCGTAGACGAAATCGAGCCAGTAGTGGGGAAATATTCAACTGACTATATTCCCTAATCTTAGGAGAAACCTGTATCCCCAAGTATCTGAAGGAAGCGGACACAGGGATTCCCCCAACTTTCTCTTCATTTAATAATCTTGCATCATCTATTGGCATTAGGGCTGACTTGGTCCAGTTTATTTTAAGGCCCGAAAAATCCCCAAAGCGAACCACTGTATCCATTGTGTTTTTTAGGGAGTGGTCAGTATCACCCAAAAGAATCATAGTATCATCCGCATAGAGCATCACCTTCTCCTGTCTGTCACCATAGCAGAAGCCGGTGATATCTCCGCAGTCTCTGATCCGTATTGCCAACGGCTCTATGGCTAGAGCAAACAGCAGGGGGGACAAAGGGCACCCCTGCCGTGTACACCGCCCCAGAGCAAAGGGCAGTGACATTCTACCCGCCTCTCTAATTATCGCCTGAGGGCAATGATATAATAAACGCACCCAAGAAATATATATCTCTCCAAAACCAAATCTCCTCATTACCTCCCATAGGTATGGCCATTCCACACTGTCAAAGGCTTTCATTGCGTCCAGAGACAGCAATGCCCTCTTACCTTTATTATCCGGTGGGGACTGCATGTTAAGATATAGTCTCCTAAGGTTTATTGCTGTTGATTTGTTGGGCATAAATCCCGCCTGATCAGAGTGTATAATTGAGGCAACAGCCTTATTCAACCTGATAGCCAAAACCTTTGCCAATATTTTGATGTCTGACTGCAATAGGGATATCGGTCTATATGAGGCCGGGTCTGCGGGGTCCTTGCCTGGTTTTAAAATTAATACAATGTGGGCTCTAGACATGGAGGGTGGTAGGGTATTATGCTTCCTAGCGGTAAGAAATACATTTAAGAGCTTGGGGAGTAATATCTCAGAATAGGTTTTATAGATTTCCATAGGGATACCATCCCCCCCAGGGGCCTTACAGTTAGGGAATGCAGCCACCGCCTCCTGCATCTCATCAAGAGTCAGAGGGGCGTCTAATTCTTTCCTCTGGGAGTCCGTAAGCTGTGGAAATACAATGCCATCCAAGTAACTGGACAGCTCCTCGGAGCTATATCTGGAAGAGGAGCAGTATATCTGCTCATAGAACTCTGCCAACGTCTGGAGTACCTGATCTGGGGAGTGTACCAGACGACCGTCAGCCCTCCTTATGGACCCGATTGCCGGAGATCTCTTATCAGAATTGGCTATTCTAGCTAAAAGGCGTCCGGTCGTTTCCCCTTCCTCAAAAAAGGCAGTCTTAGAAAAAAAACTCTTTTTGTTCGCCGAGGAGGTCAGCAGGTGCTCATAAGCTGATTGAGCCGACTGCCAAGCCTCCCTTGCGGAGTCAGTTGGGTCTTGGACATACTTTGCCTCAAGGGAGCAGGCATGGGATTCCAGTGTGTCCCGCAGCGCTTCAGAATGTTTCTTAATCTTGGTGACCTCATTACTAAGTATTTTCTTAAGGTGCGTTTTGAAGCCCTCCCATTCTGCAAGGGCAGACAATGAAAATAACTTTTTTATGTTGCTTTCTAAGTTCTCAGGGGAGGTAAAAAGCTGAAGCCAAAAGGCATTAAATTTCCACGGTACCTTAGGGAGTGTGGATTGGTGGGATACAATAAGGTTTATCACCAAATAGGAGTGATCAGATACACACCGAGGTTTGTACGAAATGTCTAGCACCGAGGAGAGCATAGCCGGGTTACCCACTGCCAAATCTATTCTAGATAAGAAACCGTGTGATTTCGAGAAACAGGAGAACTGTTTAGCAGTGGGATTCCGGTGTCTCCACAAATCCAGCCATCCCACCTCCTGTAGCAATCTAGCCAGCGGAGTTAGCCTATGAGGAGCTGGGGTGCTCGGGCCCAGGTGTTTATCCAGGGCCTGAACCAGCCAGCTGTTGAAATCGCCCACCAGCAGTAACGGGAGATCCGACTTCCCCTCCAGAAATTCCAGGAGGAGCCGGAGTACCCGATCATTAAACGGGGGAGGGATGTACACACAAGCCAGAATACATTTCAGGATACCAATGCGACAATGCAAAAATACAAATCTACCCTCCTGATCTATTTTGGACTCAAATTCCTGATAGTCCAGGGAGCTGTGTATCAGCACACTCACCCCCCGAGAAAAGGAGGGGTGAGTGGAGTGGTACGACCACCCGATCCACCTATATCTCATACAACTTATAGAATCAGACGTTAAATGTGTTTCCTGCAAGCAAATAACCGCAGGATAAAACTTTTTCAGACATGAGAAAATCATAGTGCGTTTCAGGGGGGAGTTCATGCCCCTAACGTTCCAGGAGATCACCGGTGAACCCGCCATGGCAAAAACACTGTTAGTTGTGAGGGAAGGTTAGAGGGTGGCTTGCCTGCACAGAGACCACCAAAATCCTGTTGGGAGAGATTGCAGCAGGCTTGAGTGAAATCAAAATAGCAGATGGTTAGTGGGAGTGAGATTCTTGGACTGCGGTAAAAAACAGGCTGTATAGAATAACATAGCACAATGGTGCCAACAAACAGCAGTGCAACTGCACTAAGGTATTTCCTTTTGTGATTTGGCGCTCTCACTCCTGTGAGAGAGCAGGCAAAAATAAACAAAGTAGGCATCCTGATGAGCCATGCCAACGGGGTAGGCCCATAGGGCCCAACACGGCCTAAAAACAGACCAACTAATACTTCAGACATCACAAGTCTAGTAAAGGGGGTTTCACAGTTCAGTTCCTTTCACTGAAGAAATATGGGATGATTCCCGGCACTTGGGTAACTTTGAAGAGGTCAGGTGAGTTGGTAGGTTATGGTAAAAAGGTGTAAAAACAAAGAAAAACCAAAGACGGCATGGTAGTGACTTTGTGGACCAGAAAAGGCAGCAAAAAAGAGAGAGTGTGGCATCTCAATGTGTGGACAGCGCTCTTACCATCTGGAAGTATGTCCCGTTCAGTCACCTTCCACCTCAGCACGGTGACGTCGCAGTGCTTGTTCATTATGGTCCAACCAGGCGGCAGCCTCTCTGGCAGAGTCGAAGAATTGTGCATGTCCTTCCGCAGTTACTCGGAGCTTCGCCGGGTATAGCATAGCGTATGGCAGTTGCAAAGCTCTTAGGCGCCTCTTCACATCGCTGAACTTAGCTCTATTTCTTTGCACCTCGGCCGAAAAGTCTGGATAGAAAGACACTCTTATTAAATTTTCTTTAAAGTGTAACTCCACTTTTGTTGAGAAAAATATTCCCCCTGGGTAATCTGTGCACAGTGCAAGGATAATAACAACCTTTGTTGCAGATTCCTACCTTTTGTTATTCTGAAGAAATCCCTGTATTTTCCTCTGTGCCTCTGGTCTGAGTGGGTCTAATGGGAGTGGTTTCATAATTATCAGTCAGCTGTGACACTAATGAGGAAAGCTGCTGGGACTGCATCCCTTTAGGCCGGGTTCACACTATTGTGAATTCAATGCAGGATCCCTGCATTCAATTCGCAATAGCAGGAGAACGTGACCGGCTCTCTATGGAGCCGGTTCACATATCTCCGATGTGGCTTATTTGGAATATCTCAACAAAAATGACATTTTTGTTGCAGGGGATGCCTGAAATCTGACTTCTGGGAATATTGGTGATCCAATCACACAAACAGGAATTTATGTTTCTGGGGAGTAGATAGTACACATTCTGTGTACAGAACAACTCCATGTAGCCATATTGCTTTGCATTTATCGAAAATTACAGCGGCTGCAGATTGAAAAGGAAAGGTAATTTTTAATAACATTCAATTACAATATGACTTGTATTACAATTCTACACGCTATATTAATTTTTCTTTATTTGCTATTTTTGTTCCCACGAAAGAGTGGAGTTACCCTTTTACAAAAAATGTTTTATATTTTGGATAGAGTTGGGAATGGTGAACGGGCCTGTCAGGCTTGTTTTTGCAATCTTTGTATCATTTGGGGGATTTCCCTTCATTTCTTGTTTTGTAGACACAACACAAAGTGAGAAAATATTTCTTCAAGGTGAGGGAAATCCTCTCTCAGACAATTCTCACCAGGACAAGTGTCCCCATTGGAAGATTTTCCCTCTATTCTAGTTCTATTGAAAACACACAATTTTGGATTATCCCTCATTTTCAGTCATGGGGACAATGGTCATCAGGTGAAATAATGAGGGTGGATCTTCACAGCGGGAATACCCTCAGCAATACATCCCTCACAAAGTATGTAACCCTTTCACACTTTATTCAAACCAAAATAAACCAGTTTAGGCTATATATACACTTTAAAGGTCATTTTAATTCGACTTTCTGAGTTTTACACATTTGCTATTCCATACATTTTTCATACTGTATTTAACATAGAGATTTGTAGAAAAGATGCATTCGGAGGCTTGGTTCAATTTCTTCTTTTTTAATAGCCCATTTGTAGATTCTTTTTTTTATAATGTGGGTTTGTGTTTTTCCAGCACACCTGAAGATGACACACATCGCTCACCCAGCATTTACCAACACACCTTGAGGTATTTTAAATAATTTTTTCAAGCCAAGCATAGGCTAAAAGATGAAAGGATTAGCAAGTGTATTTATACAATCAATCAATAAAACAATAACTTTACTCTGATAGTTATGGTTAAACACCTGCGGTATTGTCTCCTTTAATCCTGCTGAGACAGTCCCTCTTTAACTTCTAACAAGCGATGGGGGGTGCTCTCTAGTACAGTGTGATCACCAGGTAACCAAATCACACCTCACACCTTCCCAGGAAGAAATTTTCCATCTCTGAGGCAAGGTCCTGTGCAATGAGCAGTCTCTCCCAATTGTGGTCAGCTATGGTAGGGTTCTGTTCAGCCAACAGCAGCAGTCCAGGCTTTTTCTGACTCCCTGCTAGCTTTAGGATTGTCCTCCCCTCTCCTCTCAGCAGCCTGCAGACCCATTCTTTCTTGCTTAGTTGCATTGCCCAATACTGTCCTCCAGGATCAATCCACACACAGCCACGACGGCGCCCCCTCGGCACTGGAGACACTCTATATATGTGCACTGCAAAGTGGTCACCCTAAAGATGGCTACTGCACTTCTGTATTACTGAATATTCAGTTTAACCCTGTCCACACTGCAGAAGGATAACACAGCAGCAACAAAGGAAGAACCTCCACAGCAGTTTTCAACTACAGTCCAAGTGTCAGGAAGGCACTAGCACTAGTACAGCTATAGCTTCTAGATGTCTACCGGTGTGCAGGCGCAGATGTGGGGGTGCCCGTTTGCCTGTGCATAACTGTGTGTGAATGCGCATTCACACACCTGCGCTTACCCTGCGCTAATGTTGGCGCGAATTACACTATTTAAACTCCAGCAGTGCTATCAGCCAGTATTGTCTGATTCACAGTTATTACCTGTGTTCCTATATTGACTCCTGTTATTGACTTGCCTTGACCTTGCTTGAACGCTTCTTGTCCTGACCTTGGTCTGTCTCTGGATTTGCTCTGTCTCCTGTTCATCTGCCTGATTCAACGTTGCTGACCCTTGCTTGTACCCTGACCATTCTCTACCTGCTGTCTATGTCTGTATCTGACCATCTGTTACCAACCTGGCTTGTCTGACCTTGCATCCAGTTAGTCTCCAGCTCTACTCTGCATGCAACCTGGTCCCTGCTGGTTCTTCACCTCTTGAGTGTTACCAATCCTGCCACACCAGCCACCTGCTAGCTGCCTATCAAGCATCTGCCACCTGCTATCTGCCTAGTCCGAGGTCTACTGACATCCACTGTTCCAGTGATCTGACCTGCTCCTGGTCACGCACCTGCTGCCTGCTGCTGTGGCTGATGGAATATCCTACAGACATTCATACCTTGCCACGCTCTTGTGCCTACTGTTGTAATATCAGAGGTTTCAGAGCCGGGGCTGTACGAAAAGCCTCCCTCTACACGTCAGGCTCTGCCACAAGGTACGTGACACCAGGTTACATATATGTAGCCAAATACTTGGCTGCAGGAGCAAACCATAACACTGTCTGTAGTGGACTTCAGCTATGATCAAACAGAGAAGCTGGACTTCAGTGCACTGCTGCCTCCCATCAGAAGGGGGAGCAGGCAAGTCAACAGCACCCCATAAACTTTGAAAGTTTCCACAATAGAGTGTGGGAATTGAAGTCCAGAAGAGGAGGGTTATTGTGGACTTCCATTATTGAGGGTTATTGTGGACTACAGCTCCCAGGGGAGGCCAGGAAAGAAGAGGAGAAAATAGTGGTATCTTCCAGGGCTACAGTTTACATAGCATGATCTTTCTGCCACAGGGGTTCATAGTGAGCACATCCCCCGTCTGGACTTGCTGGTAGCTGGAGCAGAGGCCTTAGACTTACAACTAGGAGAAAAGAGAGAGAGGATTGGGGAGTGTCTCACTGCCGGAGGAAGTCCCGCATTATACCGATGCTAGAGCTGTACCACTGGGTAAACAGAGGACCCCCTACATGCTGTGAGATTTGCATGCCTGTATCGCTGGACTGGTGTGAAGGCCAAGTGACCACAGCCTGCTGTCTTTATTGGAAGCTAACTACCTTATAATACTGTATGCAAACTTCCACAGAGACTATGCGCACCAATGACAATATGGGCCCCAATGCTAGCTGGCTGGGGGGAATGGTGTAGGGCTGTCTATCTGGATAACCTGCTCTACAAGGACTCCTACCCTAAAAGCAACCCACGTCACTTCTGTTTTCTTTAAACCATCATAAATTGTAGATTTTGATGAATTACTGTTTATTTTCACAAATTGCTGTTTGGACACAACACCGGCAACCGAATACACACTGGTGCATGATATTATGGGCGGAGATTGTTACTTCGCTCTGAAACTAGCCAAGAAAATGGCCGCCTCTGAGGAGGTGACAACTTTGTCTCGTTAGCTACTGTGCAGTGAAAACAGCAAAATCTTCTTGTACCAGAGTGTATTCAGTAGCTGGTGTGGTGTCCAAACACCAATTTGTCCAAATCAGCAATTACTGATGGTTTAAAGAAAGCGGAAGTGACGTGGTTCGATTTTCTACCGAGTCCCCTATTTTGTCAGGACAAGGGGTCTGCCTGAATCATCCCATTATCTTAAAGTTCCTCCTGAAAGGTTTCAGACCCATCCCCACTTACCCAGAGTTAGTAAAACGTCAGAGAAAAAGAGGCTTTGTTCAAAGAAGAACCAAGACCCAACCACAAAGGCTAAGTCAATGTCAAAGAAAGAGAAGACTTACATGTTCAGCCCAACTGAGTGGGTACTTGTCAGAGGATGATGATTAGCTGGGAAATGAGTTTGAGGCTGAGCAGTCAAGAAAACCCACATCTTGAATGTTGTCCAATCCTTCACCACTGAACTTACTTACAAAAATCACTCACGTACCATCAGAAGGGACAGTGGGCGAGTCAACAGCACCATAGACAGAAGCTGGTCACAATGGAATGTGGGAATTGAAGTCCAGGAAGGGAAGGTTATTGTGGACTTACATTACTCAATGAACTACAGCTTCCAGGGGAGGCCAGGACAGGGGAGGAGAAAAGAGCAGTATCTTCCAGGGCTGCCATTGGAATTGCTGCTTCTGCTGTGGGAGTTCACAGTAAGCACATTAACCATCCAGACTTACCTGTAGCTGGAGCAGAGGCCTTGAGCTTACAGTTGGGAGAAAAGAGGGAAAGGACCATAGAGCATGGAGACTGAGACTGTCTCATTACTGGGGGAGCCCTGCACTGCACCAATGCTAGAGCTGTACTGCTGGGTAAACAGAGGATCCACTACACATGATGGAACTTCAGTGGCTGTATCGCTGGACTGGTGAGAGGGTCACAGCCTGCTCTCTTTATCAGAAACTAAGATTAAAAGGACTAGGCACTTACCCAATAGCTTATAATTCAGCCTGCAAACTTCCATGGAGGCTTTGCTTATGTGCACAAACAGCAAGATGGCCCCCAACGCTAGCCGGCTGGAGACAAGGGTGCAGGACTGTCTATCCAGATAAGCCACCCTACAAGGACTTCTAGTATTGCCTGTGGGAGTAGGAATAGTTCTGCAATAGACCTGGGCTATAGTCTATTCAGCTCTAGAGTGTACACAAGACTAGTTATATAATTACCACTCACATTTCAGTTGATGGCTATATACACTGTTTTATTTCTGAATTTGTTAATTTAGGAGTTGATCCCAGTGTGGAACTCTATTCAAGCTACCTTGGCATAGTGATTACCTTGTCTAGCAGACTGTGTTTGAATCTATCTGCTATGTGCTCATTCAAGCTTGTACCATCATCTACTCTAAACTGCATCAATTCATTGAGTTAATTTAACACTTGGAGTCAAGGTGCAGAACAGAGGACCTAAATTACTAAGCAATTCCTTCAGGGGTAGTGCTACATGTATAAATAGTTTGGTTTTTAATTGTCTTCCTTTAAATTTGTTTTTTGATAGCACCACCCTAAATTCGCCTTTCCTGGCAGCACACTGAAGATTAGTACAGAAGTCCCTTGTGTCTCTATCTCCAGAGGTCCAACTGGCACAAACACAATGCTCACACTCCCTGCTGAACGAAGAGCTACAGCTGTGGCTGCACTGGGGGCCATGGCAGACCACCGGTGATAGACTGCTGCTTTCACCCTGATGGATGTTGTCCCCATGTTCAGCTTGTTGCCAGGGAAGGAAAACTTGAGGTGGTACTGGATCGCTATTGAGAAGATCATTAAAAACATAATTATTTTTGCACCCTTACTTTGTCAAATATTTTTAAAAATGAAGCTACATTTAGGCTTTAAAGGGGAGGCATAGTGGTTTATGGTTAGTTCATTTTTATTTAAGTATTTTCCTGAGGGTATACATTTATAAACAAAAAATATTTTAAAAATTGGCTAAGGTGAGGACACTGCTGGATTCCTCACAGGTAAGTGCTCTAGTATTAAAAGTCAGCAGCTACAGTATTTTTAGCTGTTGACGTTTAATTTTTTGGGGGGACCCTGGACTCCTCTTTAAGATCTGGATGGTCCCATCTCTATTAGAAGGAGAAGAAGGGATGTCTCCCACCTCTAAGCCTTCTGGCTGAGTGTGTAAAGTCCATGTTTCAGTGGCTTCCAAAATATTTGTCCAGAACCAGTAGGCAGGACACTGAATACTCGTAAGAGACACTTACTGCCCTGAGGAACAGGGTTCACCGGGAGACAGGAATATCTTGGGATTCTGAGTTTACAGAAACATAGAAGCAACAATATGGATTAGATACATGTAAGTACACAGGGGTCCCAGGGAATGCAGGTACACAGGAATACAGACAAGGTACACAAGGAGTCTAGGACAGGAAGGATATCTATTGGTACTGTCTGGGGGGAACCCAGCCTGTCAGCATATAAAATGAAGGTGATGGCCCTTGAAAGGGCTGAGGTGAAGAGCCTAAGGAACTGCCTGGTCTTCTCCAGAACTCCTGAAGGTGGAGATGGGTTGCGCTGCAGAAGATTCCCCGGTTGCAGCTCTCTGACTCACCTGCGCAGACAGCTACTGGGAACTAATAATGCCTCGCAGCGCTGAGAAGCAGCCTCAGAGGACAGTAGGGAGTACAGCCCAAGCTGGTAGGTCTGCATGGAAACACTGGGACAGGTGCACAGAGACCCAGGTAACTAGTAGTGAGTAGCAATGTAAAGAGACAAACTGGAATCTCTAGGAGCAGGTAGAAGTGCACAGGGACACCAAGCAAGAAACAGACTACAAATACTGTACACTGGGAGACACTGAAGAAGGCTGCAAACACAGGTGATGCTAACAAATAGCAGATTTCGGTCTACTATTATGGGTTTCTGCTATCTGTGCAGAACTCAGGTCACTGCACCTGTACTACATTCTCTGACCTTGGCTTGCTCTCTTTCACTGCTGTGTAGACTGACTTAATCTTGGCTTGTCTTCTGACCACAGCATTTTCGCCACTTGACCTGGTCTCAGCTTGTCCTTTGCCCAATGTTCCTGTTCTTCCTGTCCTGACCTTGGTTTGTTGTACGCTGCTACAATAAAATCATGAAATACCCTGTCTAACTTCTCATGTGTTTCACTGTTCTAGATAGAGGTACTGGGCCTATATCTTTCTTCAGATCAACATCTATTCGATGTGTGCCAAAGTTCCAAGTAAGAGCAAAGTTAAAATTTGGCAAAGTAACAGACATAGAGTTTAATATACTAAAGACATATAGACTGTTCACTTTGCAATGAAATTTTGCCTTAGCTTAGTTAATGAGGTAAAGCTACAGTATGCTGACTTCCATCATTTAGTCATGTGCAAGCAAAAATACTTTTTTTTTTTTTTTTATTACTATCATTTTCCTTGCAGGTGGTTGCGTGTTCTTTCACCACATTCATTAAGCTAAGGGAAAATTTACCTTGTAAAGTGAAACCCCCCCCTTGAAAAATGAATAATCTGTTTGCCTTTAATAAATCAACCTCACAGAGTAAGGCAGGTCAGGCATGATTCATTTTTTTTTGTTTAGCCAGCAGGTTGTATAAACAAAATGAACCGATTTCCCCCATCCACATCTTGTGGATGGGGGAATTTCCACTGAGCTATTGTATTCTGCCGGTAGGGAGCCTTCTGTCAGGCTCTGCCCTTCCTTCTCTGAGCTGGCCGCTCAGCTGTCGGCTAATTGCCAGCTCCTTTCTCTCCACAGTGACTCAGCTGTTGATGATCTGCTCGTCAGTCCTGGCTACCTAAAGTCGTCCAGCTCACATCATCTCTGCCTTCGCCTTTGGTCACATCTCAGAGACTTTCTCCTGCGTTCCTGTTGAAGACTTGCTCGGCTGATGTCCCTTCTGGCTCCTGATTCTGCTTGCTGTACTACTACGTTGATCTCTGGCTCTCTGACATTGGCATTGGCTGACTACCCGATCTGGTTACTGAACTCTGGCTATGTATTGACAACGCTTACTCTGTTTACCTTTTTATTATTATTAAACAAGTGTGATTAACTGTAATTCTGTCTCAGTCTGATTCATGGCTTCTGACACCTTCTCTGTTGGCAGAATACAGTGATTAGTGTTGCCAGCTATAGCCAGTGCCACTGATTGGGGAAAACCCGACAGGCTGGTTGTACGCAAGTCGATCCATAACTTGTCTTGCGTAGAACCAGCTAGCCCACACATGGATCAAAATTTGCCCATTCCCTGTTGGACTGGACAAAGTTTTATCCTTGTATTTCCGGTTTAAGATTTAGGCAAAACCAAATTTACTATCTGGCAATTTTCAGTGTTGGCTGATGGTTACCTGTCACGTACCTGGTGGTGGAGCCCAGAATGCAGGGAGCGGCCTCTCGTATGCCTCTAGCTCGAGAACCCCTGATAGAGGAGACAGGGACTCAAGAGTGCAGAGGGCCACAAGAGCCTGGCAGGTGGCGGGTGTTGGGGCTGATCTGGACCTCTGAAGCAGCTGAAGAGAAATTGGCAGGAACACTGGAACAGCAGACAGCAAGGAGGTGTTCTGTAGTTTGGCAGGAACACTGGCACAGCCAACTGCAAGGAGGTGCACTGGAACTAGACAGGAACACTGGAACAGCTGGCTGCAAGGAGGAGCTCTGTAGCTGGGCAGGATCTTTGGAACAGCAGACAGCGAGGAGGTGTTCTGTAGTTCAGCAGGAACACTGGCACAGCAGAGTGCAAGGAGGTGCACTGGAACTTGACAGGAACACTGGGACAGCTGGCTGCAAGGAGGAGCTCTGTAGCTTGGCAGGAACTCTGGAACAGCAGACAGCTAGGAGGTGTTCTGTAGTTCAGAAGGAACACTGGCAAGGTCAGACAGGCTGGGTCAACACTGGCAGGCAGAGCAGGTACCAGACGGAGGCAGGAGAGTAGTCGGGGTTCAGGCCGGGTCGGTAACAGGCGGGCAGCGAACAAACCGAAGGAAGAGGCAGGAGAGTAGTCAAGACAAGCCGGGGTCTGAGACTGGCAGCAACAGGAATAGTCAGGAACAGGCCGAGTAGACAGGAATCAGGTAAGCAGGCAACAAGTAGTTAGGGTCTCAGGAAAATGCTGTAGACCGGACAGCAAGAAGGCATGATGACAGACTCCTTTAAATAAGCTTCTTGGTGCCAAGTGCTGTCACACCGCGTGCCTGTGCGCACCCGTGCACACTCTAGCACGTGCCCGCTCGCACCATTGTGCGCACCGGTTGGCTCTTCTGACAGGGGTTCTGTGCACAGGTCTTCCACAGGCAGCTGGATTACCAGAACATCTTCCTTGACATTACCATACCTCCCATTAAAGGTTAAAGCGTTTGTTAATCCAAAAAAAAAAAAAATGGATCCTGCTCCTTTAAAGTATGTTATATGATACAGTGCTTGTCCTGTGTCATTTGGCCCCTTGTAACACCTAAAAAACCTAGCTGATCCTGCCAGTTTCTGCCCTCTCCTCTGTAAATGGACCACGGTGTATCATGGCTGCTGAGCCCTGACACCATTGTTCAGTTTACATACCTCTTTCATCAGCAGCCTGCTATCTGCTCTCCACTCTGCTCCTGTATCCTCCTCCCCCCTCCCCTCTCTGTCTGTGTGTGAGCCGCCCCTCCTCCTCCCACTGCTCTCATAACACTAACCTGTATACACCATCAGCACTACCTCCCATTGCAGTGTCCCCCTCTGTGTATGATTTATAAATATAAATGTTGTAAATACCTCATTTAAGAGCCGAGATTGCAATCACATGACCAGCCAGCTCTCTCCTCCCCTCCAGACTGACATCAGCAGAGGAATCTCAGCCCCACCAGCTGCATCTCTCTGAGGAGAAAAGGAGAAAGCTGGTTGGTCATGTGATTGCAATCTCGGCAGTGAAATTAGGTATTTGCAGCATTTATTTTTATAAATCACACACAGAGGGGGATACTACAACAGGAGGCAGGGCTTATGGTGTATACAGGTTAGCATGGTTTAACAACCACTTTAACTTTGAATAAGCCACCAACCTAAAGTGAGGTTGGTAGTGGTAGTATGAAAAAAAATCATACTGAAAGCACTGTTTGCATGGCAGTAGTAACAATTGTGCTGAACGTGGCTAACAAAAGTTTTAATCGAGAATTGAAAATAAATATCATTATGGTGAGACATTCTTTAAGAAACTCATTATTAGTAATATTTATGCCTATGCATGACTGATTTGTTTTAGGCCAAACACTTATCTTTATTTAAAAAAATGAGAATAATCAAAAGAACGGGAATGGTTTGCTACTGTGTTTTGACGTAAATTTTTTTTATTTGTAGTTTTTGTTAACTATGTATTATTTTGTCCATGTACAGTTTATGAAGTTGCTAGACACACTTATGAGTTCTAACACTGGTCCCAGGTTGAGTAGTATATTCCAGGACTAAATCTGTTAGGACATAGTTATATGTCACATTGCCTCTGCTAGGAACTAGGAGGTGTTTTCAAGTGATAAGACAAACGCCACAACTCAGAATTTTAATCCAAGCCTTAACCAGTTTGACACCAAATTCCTTTTGTTTGTAACATCACATCCCACATGCAAAGTATTGCAATATCTGAAAGAAAAACTGCTTGCACTGGTCTTAGCAGCAGGTCTTAGCACCAGTTTATTGTATTTTGAAATAAATTAGACAAATAGGGACCTGTGTTCAGACATTTTCCCAGTGCACTAAGCAGAATTTATGTTTTTATTTAATCAAAATAAATAATAACAGAAACCTTTGTGTTCAAATTAGTTGAATCTATATTTGGTGAGATAAAGTTGCTCAACACACGAGTTCCAACACTGGATCCAGATTGAGTGGTATATTCTAGGACTTCAGCTAAAACACATTGTTTGCTTGCACAAAACTCTGTCCTGCGGGGGGCAGCCACAACTGGATTTTCAAAACTTATTTTAATTATTTTAACATAATTCAGAAGGCTTCTATTTCTTTCTAAAGGCAAACTTTTTTTTTAACATTTTGTATAGAATTGAGTCTGTCAGGTTTTTATTGCTCTCCGTGCTTCTATGAGGGAGATTCGCCCTCCCTATGTATCCTGCTCAGTGTTACCAATGAGTGAATGTAAAAGAAAATCACAAATTTTGACTTGTCACGAGAAAGGGAATAGAGGGGAATCTTCCAACATGGACAATAATTCTGCTGACCCTGGTAACAACCAGTAATTTGCTCACTTTCAAGGGATTTCCTCTCACTTCCTGGTTTGGCTATGAGTCAGGAAGTGAAGGGATCTTACCTCACTGAAAACCAGGTAGCAAAAAGCCATACACAGAGAAAATTTCTTTCTTGCAATCCCGGGTTGCAAGACCCGCAGACAGTGTTGATGCTGGAATCCCTCCTGCTGGGCCATTGTTTTGTCCCAGCGAGAAAAGGCGGGGGAAGCCATCCCCACCAGGAGAAGACAGTGAAAAGAAAACAAAAAAGCACCTCTAAGTGCAATATTTATTAAGTACAATTGCAAGTAGTCAAATGAACACTCACATCAAGGTTAGGAAAGGTAGGCTCATCGAGGGAGAGGAACCCGCGGGGAACAGTCCTCCACGTCTCCTGTCCGAGGGTATACTCGCCGCGATAGCCACGGTGAATCAGGAAGTAGCCAGCAAGTCCTGAGTTGATCCGGGTAAGCATGATGAAACCAGCTTGAAGCGCAGCGCCAGTAGGCGTGTGGCGTTACCGGGGTGAGTAGAGAGCCACAACGCGTTTCAGAGCATGTGCAAAGCTCGTATGGAGCATGCGCACTCCTTTCTTGAGTGAGAAGACAGTGATTATCACTAGCGGCTATAGCAGCAGCTTGCGATAATCGTAAGTGAATCCGGCAGGCTAGTTGTGCCTAAGTTGATCGATCAATCACCTTGGTACATTTAGCCTACCCACTAATGGCTAGAATCTCGGCCGGTTCCTGCTGAACTGCCCAAGATTCTAACCATGCATGGCCGGCCCTACTCTATCCAAAATTTTAAAAAATAGCTTTACCTTTAGTCCACTTGTTTTTGTTTTCAGTGAGGTTATCTGCCTCACCTTAACTGCTCCCTCTATTCATCCTATCTTTTTATCAAAGTCACCCCCCACCCAACACCCTGGGCAAATCAGAGGCCTACAGTGTGCAGTATACATTACATTTTGAAGGTGCAGCTTACATTGCAGGAGGGAGAATGTTTGACAAACTCTTATAATCTTGTAAGGAAATTTTATTATAATAAAGCTTAGCATATTGCCATAAATAAACATAAATATTAAATAGAAAATTCTTTAATGTACAAAAATGACTTCCAAATACCAAAATTTAGATTGAAAGGACTGCCAAGATAAAAAAAATAAGCTATTAATGAAAAGAAGACCCCCTACAGTCACATTGTCAACACTCTCAATAGTTCAAAATAAACTCAGGCAAATACTGAGTAATCAATGATCATATCAATTCCCATCAAAGACATGTGAGTCTCTTCAAAAGCTAAGCAGCAGAGAAAATTTGATGTAAAATTTTCAACAACTCCAGCCAAGCAGATAATGATACATCATCCAGTTATTAAGCAAAATATTTACTCCACCATGCCACTGCTAGCCCAATACTCCCCTAGAGGCACATGGAATAAATATGGGGCGCTTCGAATATAAATAAGTGTAACCAAAAAACTGTGTATAGCACAATAGTGGTGGAACCCTCCTACTGTGTTTTGTGCTGCACGTAACAAGTGTAACCAAAAAACTGTATATAGCACAATAGTGGTGGAACCCTCCTACTGTGTTTTGTGCTGCACGTAACAAGTGTAACCAAAAAACTGTGTATAGCACAATAGTGGTGGAACCCTCCTACTGTGTTTTGTGCTGCACGTAACAAGTGTAACCAAAAAACTGTATATAGCACAATAGTGGTGGAACCCTCCTACTGTGTTTAGTGCTGCACGTAACAGGTGTAACCAAAAAAATTGTGTATAGCACAATAGTGGTGGAACCCTCCTACTGTGCTTTGAGCTGCACGTAACAAATAACACACATTAAATGAATAATTGTGACATTCACGTGAAACACTCTGTGAAATCACTGCATTCCATGCTGTGACATCTCAAAACATTAAATGACAGTCCATATGAATCAGATCCATCCAAGAGGAACTGCTTGTGATCACATCCAGTGTAAATCAGCTGCATACATTTAAGTGTCTTCGTGTGTCTTCCACCTCACCCCTGTGCTCAGTGAATCACACCCTCCAGAAATGCACTCACCGAGTTACAATGCCAGCACTTTCATGCAAGGCAAAAAACGCAAGTTTTACCACACTCAGGTGTAAAAAATGGCAAGATACGTGTCCAGGAGGATAGTTGTTATATGGATCCACATGTAAGAAAATAAAATGCTCCAATAGTGTAAACCAGCAAAACTATTTATTAAAACCACTGCAACCTTCAACTGATGCACTCACATTGTACAAAAGATAAAACAGCAGAAATCATTTGTGGGTCACATCAATCTTCAAGCAATCTTCAAACAGGTGTAACTCAAATAATAAACAACTGGTGGTCACGGCGGACCCGAGGTGTGCTTTCTCTGGGCTGCAGTATCACTGCAATCTCACCCTCCCTTCAGCTCTCCTCCGCTCCTCCGTCCACTAAAACTTCCTGATTCCTGTGTAGTTCAACTGCGCTGTGTGTCACGTCTCACAGCCACGCCCCCGACATGTTTCGTCATAGGTAGACTTAATCATGGGATTGGCTGTGCAGGCTGTCATTCACCCCTTATATTTGCTTCTAATTGACGCCCATTCGGCCGCGCATTGCGCATGCACACACCTCGCGTCCCCGTTCCGCTGATTATGCATGGGATATCTCATTTAAAACACTCATAAAACAAAATCATTGAAAATCTTTTGGACATTACACATAAATCACACTTAATTGATAAATATGCATATCATTCCCAATGGTTGTTTCAAACCTTAGATCAATTATGGTGAGTTGGATAGAGGGATCCTGCATGGGCTCCCCCGCTGAGGTGGAAGACACACGAAGACACTTAAATGTATGCAGCTGATTTACACTGGATGTGATCACAAGCAGTTCCTCTTGGATGGATCTGATTCATATGGACTGTCATTTAATGTTTTGAGATGTCACAGCATGGAATGCAGTGATTTCACAGAGTGTTTCACGTGAATGTCACAATTATTCATTTAATGTGTGTTATTTGTTACGTGCAGCTCAAAGCACAGTAGGAGGGTTCCACCACTATTGTGCTATACACAATTTTTTTGGTTACACCTGTTACGTGCAGCACTAAACACAGTAGGAGGGTTCCACCACTATTGTGCTATATACAGTTTTTTGGTTACACTTGTTACGTGCAGCACAAAACACAATAGGAGGGTTCCACCACTATTGTGCTATACACAGTTTTTTGGTTACACTTGTTACGTGCAGCACAAAACACAGTAGGAGGGTTCCACCACTATTGTGCTATATACAGTTTTTTGGTTACACTTGTTACGTGCAGCACAAAACACAGTAGGAGGGTTCCACCACTATTGTGCTATACACAGTTTTTTTGGTTACACCTGTTACGTGCAGCACAAAACACAGTAGGAGGGTTCCACCACTATTGTGCTATATACAGTTTTTTGGTTACACTTGTTACGTGCAGCACAAAACACAGTAGGAGGGTTCCACCACTATTGTGCTATATACAGTTTTTTGGTTACACTTGTTACGTGCAGCACAAAACACAGTAGGAGGGTTCCACCACTATTGTGCTATACACAGTTTTTTGGTTACACTTATTTATATTCGAAGCGCCCCATATTTATTCCATGTGCCTCTAGGGGAGTATTGGGCTAGCAGTGGCATGGTGGAGTAAATATTTTGCTTATATACTTTATAATTTAAAGGGGCAGCTGTTCCTATTTTCGCTTGTTTTTATCGATTCTCACGTTTTCATTACATTTTATACACACCATTTAACACTGGTCAACACTATTTGTGAGAGTAAGGAATTGGATGTTTTGGGTGTTCACCACCTAATATTGATTCACACCACTATTTGAGTTTATTTGAAGGCATTGGCGCGGTGGGGGTGTCTGTTTGGTGGAAGGGCGCTCTAGTGAGGATACCCAGTGTTTATCATCCAGTTATTACTATGTTTCTATTGTCTCACGTAGTGTTAACTTGTATCGAACGGTCAGAATTTTAAGAAAATTTATGTTCACAGCATACACTTTCATTTTACAACATCAGCAATGTAATAGCAATACAAACAATAGTTATTTTTGACAAGCCAATATAAGCTTACTTGAAAAATGTCTTTCTTGTTCATACATCACTGGACACAGAGACTTGATAATTACTTAGTGGGTAAGATAGTCACCATCAGGTGATTGGACACTGGCAAGCCTAATTACAAGGTAAATTCCTCCCCTATATAACCCCTCCCATATGGAGAGTACCTCAGTTTTTTCGCCAGTGTCTAAGGTGGTTGGTCCGCTAGAAGATGTGCTAAGAAGAAAGCTCTGCTTGATGGTCTCTGCGGGGGCCTAGGAGCTATACAACCGTATCCATACCTCGGGCCAATATATACGCCTAATATGTATGGTACCCGGGCCCTGTGTGTGAAGAAACAAGATTTTGCCTGTAATGTCTCTCTTTGAGGACTGAGCTCTGGGAACCAGTGCTTTGGTGCACAAATTAAGTTGTGCGAAAAGTTTTTCTGGCAGAGTCTTCTACAGGTATAGGGAAGAGGATCCTGTGAGTAGGAACCCAGAACCCTGAAGGCTGGCACAATGCTACCTGCTGTGATAGGTGAAGGTTGGATCTGTCTGTTATCAGCAGTCCTGCGGCGGGGATAAGGTAAGTGAAGACAATCCTAAAGTATACACATTACGGATTATCTTCTTTTGAGTAGTTGCATGTCTTACCTGGTTTCCGCCACTAGAGGGAGTAAGAACATACCTGGTGTATACTTACATGCCATCCAGGATACATGCTCAGTGAAGCTGGTCTAAGAAGCCGCTCACCTCCTCCGCTGCAGGCTTGGCCACATAATATAGAAGGGGGGGATCCCACGATGTCCGGGGGTCCTGCGCAGTTCTCAGGGAATCCCCTTTCTCCCCCCTCACCCCCGGCCGCCACCATGTCAGTCCTACGTGCCCATGCGCGCAGGGGGCGAGCTTTTGCAGTGATTGTCGGCGGGGAAGGAGGAGGGGGCGTGGTTGCGGTGCCGTGCACAGGCAGCGTGCACAGCATATCATTGCATAGGCGTGAAGCGGCTATGTTTAAAGCCCAGTACACCAGAGCTCCTGTAAGCAGTGGGACACAGAGCTGTGGGCAGTAAGCATCTCAGTGGATTCGGATCTAGGCATACCTAAGACACCTACTCAGCATCAGGTTGTGCAGACTGAGCTAATGTTTATATTGTAAGATCAGGGCACAGCAGTGATTTCATTTGTACTAGTACCTCTGCTTTGCAGCTTAGGACTATGTCTCCTCGTAAGAGGGCTTCAGGGGGAGGTAAAAGAGGCACTAAAAGATCACCGCCTACTTCTAGGGGTTCCGGGCATGCCTGCAGGATTCCACACCCCCCCCCCCCCCGAAAGACTGGAGGCAGCCTCACAGGATGAGTCTGTGCCCTTGTCAGCTTTGCAGCCTCTCCCAATGTTACAGTCCCTGTATATACTGTAATAATAGTCTATAGTCCTATGAGCCTCCAAGTATTATCAGACCAAATATGGTCTCTGAACTGATGTATCCTACAAATGATCAACTGCTAACATTATACATGTCTCATAAACCATGCAAATAATCAAACGAAGTTATTAATACGCTGCGCTATCGAAATGGCAAATAAATACAATTTTGTGCTATATTGCAAATAAAGTGATACTGTGCTCTCTCATAACATGTGAAATATATATATGCAACATCCAAAATATAAAATCAGCTATTAATATATACTTATATGCGATACTTCAATAAATAAATAAAGTGCTCCAAAATACACGTGTCAATTGTCCAAATAATGATAGATGAGTATTCCAATGTGCTTGTGCAATATTCAAACAAAAATAGATAAATATTCCAAAAAAATTATCCCTGTGATCCAGTGCTGCATCCATGCGACTCAATGCTGCAGTGCTTTGTGCAATAATCAGATTGGTAGTCCAATATTCCAAAATACATCCATACAAGTGCTCCCCCCAGGTGATAGCCTCTCACCTTAGGGCGTGTGACCTTGCTATTAGGCTTGGTCAAGATACGCCTTAGAACCTCTGTGGGTTCGGTAGTGTATGTAGGATCCTGGATGGATTACACTTGTACCTCTGTTCCTCACAGCAGTTGCGCTTATTACGTCAGTATATTAACACAAAGAGAACTTCGTGATGCAGTATGTACTAAGCATTTATTAAAACCAAAATAAAACCCCAAAGTGGGTACCCACAATGTAAAGGCGTCAACAGGGCGCCACTCTAAATGGCAATAACAAACAGATAACGGCGGCCGATATCAAGGTGGCGTGCTGATCGTTCCCAACAGGTTGTTTGTGTGATGTTCCATCCTGTCCCCTTCCCCAACGCGTGTCGATACAAGGGGTAGTACGTATCTTCATCAGGGGGTGATTTGAAGATACGTAATACCTGAATCAGTTTTTAGACATTCGTTCTTCCCGTATGGAATCTATCCGCTCGGTAGTTTCCACCCTTCAGGGGGGGAGAATTCTTGACATCAATAGACATCAAAGATGCATATTTACATGTGCCAATATTTCCCACTCACCAAAGATTCCTGAGGTTTGCGGTGGATGAGCGCCACTTCCAATTTGTGGTCCTACCTTTCGGTCTTGCTACAGCACCTCGAGTGTTCACAAAAATTCTAGCCCACCCTTGGTAAAACTAAGGGCTCGGGGCATAACAGTGACAGCTTATCTGGACGATTTGCTTCTTGTAGAACATTCCGTAGCATGCTTAGACCGCAGTGTGTTCAGCACAGTAGAGTATTTACAGTACCTAGGCTGGGTCCTCAATCTAGAAAAATCTTCCTTAAAGCCCCTAAGAAGGCTGGAGTATCTGGGCATGGTCATAGACACAGTCCAAAGCAGAGTATTTTTACCCGGGTCAAAGGCCAAATCCATAAAAGATTTGGTCCGGGTAGTCATGGCAAGGAAGAATCCCTCCATTCGGCTATGTATGAGACTATTAGGGAAGATGGGAAGATAAGTAATTATCAAGTCTCTGTGTCCCGTGATGTATTCCCAAGAAAAGGATTTTACAGGTAAGCTGTATTTAAAATATCCTATTTTTCATATTGTGAGCTGCCTGATTACTGGCCATCTCTTTCTATAACTTCCTGGATTCCCAGCATGCTTCACAACTTCTCTTCTGCTGTTTACGTTCAACTGCTACTACATACCCCATGTTACCTTTGCTGCCTGCAAGCAGTAATTCCTGCCTACACTGGCTCCACCTCCTGATACTCCTATCAGCTCCTCTGTAGTTCAGAAGGTAGGCTCTGTGATATATGTGACACAGCAGTGCCTACTCACAGGGCATAGTAAACACTTGTCGCAGAATTCAAGGAATTAAAAGTAAGTTTGCAAACTTCAAGATTGTTCAGATTAATATGAGGAGTCTAGAAATAGTTGTGGAAAGAGATGGCCAGCAGGCAGGCAGTGCTCACAGCATGAAAGGAGATTTTTCAAGTAAGCTTATATTGGATTGTTTAAAATAACTATTGTTTGTATTGTTATTACAATGCTTATGTTCTAAAATGAGTGTATGCAGTGACCATAGAATTCATTTTAGTTTAAAATATGTGCTCAAACAATGAAATGCAAGTTTGTACTTCACCCCCATCCTTAGGGACCGGTGTTCATACAGATCCCATGTAGAGACTGCAATCTAATGGCCTGCTGACCAGTAGCAATCAAGGAAGTTCCATTAACTCCTTCCCGCCGACCATACGCACATATGCGGCCTCGGCTTTAAGGGATTATACCGGGATGATGCATGCATCATCCCGGTATTGTTTTCTAGAGCGGACGGTCGGCTCTCCAGGGATAACAACCGATGCGGCTAAAAGCCGCTCAGCTGTTATACCAGAGAAGCAAGAGGGGACGTCCCCCCCCTCCTGCCACTGTTCCCGGCCCCCCCGGGAGACCCAATGCGCGATCAGACACTTCCACCGGCTAGAGTGAGACTGGAAGGAAGCCAGAAACGGCTTCATTCCAGTCTTCTTCAAGTAAACACTGTCACAACGTCACTTCCGGTTTACTCGGCTGCCAATGGCGCAGTTTTAAAAAAAATGACAGTATTCAGAATCTCAGTTTTTGGCAATCTGAATACTTTGAAGTGCAAAGGAGTGATTTGGGTTGTAGACCCCCAATCTCTCCATAGAGAGTACCTGTCACCACCTATTACTGTCAGAAGGGATGTTTACATTCCTTGTGACAGCAATCAAAGTGATCAGATTGTTTTTTTCAAAAGTGACAATGTAAAAAATAAATAAAATAAATAAGAAAAAAAAATTATAAAGCGCCCCTGTCCTCACGAGCTCACACAGCAAAGAAAACGCATACATAAGTCATGACTGCATATGTAAACGGTGTTCAAATCACACATGTGAGGTATCACTGCGATCATCAGAGTTAGCAATAATTCTAGCACTAGACCTCCTCTGTAACGCTAACCTGGTAACCGTTATTTTTTTTTAAAACACCGCCTATGCAGATTTTTAAGTACCGTAGTTTGTCGCCATTTCAAAGCATGACATGTTAGGTATTACTCGGCGTAACATCATCTGTCACATTATACAAAAAAATTGGGCTAACTTTACTGTTTAGCTTTTTTTTATTCATGAAAGTTTCTTTTTTCCTAAAAAAATTGCATTTGAAAGACCGCTGCGCAAATACAGTGTGACATAAAATATTGCAACAATAACCATTTTATTTTATTCTCTAGATTCTCTGCTAAAAATATATATATATATAATGTTTGGGGGTTCTAAGTAATTTTCTAGCAAAAAATATGGATTTTAACTCATAAGCAACAAATGTCATGAAAGGGTTAAACTATGAGGGCATTGGGGAGAGATGGGTCAGTGTGGCTACAGCAGTCTGGCCATAACTGCAACACATATCATTACTGTTGGAGTAAGTCACCGATAATTGCAACCGAAATCACTGACTCGGGTAACATTGTTTTCCTTTTATTTATTTTTTGACAGTGAGGGAGAAAAGTACTAACTAAAATGTTCTGCAGCATTTCATTTCATTTTTTAAGGCTAGCCCCATTTGTGGCACGTTGAATGACATTAGAGCCATGCTTGAAGAGTAATTCTGCTGCATTCTGAATACATTCCTCTAGATGGTGCAGGTGTGTTCATTTGAGCGTACGCAGACAGGGGAAGTTTATTAAAGGAAACCTGTCATGAGAGAAATATGAAGGCTGCCACTGATGATCTGTCCTTGTTCATGCTTCTATGCCTTACAGTGATACTAAACACACACTGTTTAATGAACATTCTCCCTTCTATTTCTGTATGTGGATGATGGCACTGTAATTTTTTTTTTTTCAAATATTTTATTTCAACCACCAAAGGCGAGTCCAGGTTACCACAGTAACCATGTGTACCCAAAACAGATATACTGAAATGGTAGAACAGTGATCCGGATATTAAGTCAGATCATACATAACATAATCAATGAACAATCAGTGAGAATATAATTCCTGTGTTGTAGCAACCAAGGGATGAACCAGTAGTAACAAGTCCCAGAATCGCCTTATCCACTTTACATTTTCTAAATTGCAAGAGAGAGAGAAGAAGAGAAAAGATAACTGAAAGTAAACATGGAAAGAAGAAAAGAAAGAAGGAAGGGGATAAGAAAAGAGGGGGGGGGGGGGCCTGGATATCTAGTTATCGGGCAACCAGTTACAATACCTATGCTCGACAATCATGAGTTGAGCAGGGTCAAACCCTCTTCAGAGAGGATAAACATATTCCACAATCTGCATGACTCAGAGTACGTTTCTTGGTTATTTTGTGCTGAAGGTGTGAGATCTTTCATCTTATTGATCTCTTCCACTTTATGTAGCCAGCATCCGACAGTAGGGGGTGATGCGTTTTTCCACTTGAGAGGGATGCATGCCTTAGCAGCATTTACTAGATGTCGTCAAATAGATTTCTTATATTTTTTAGCTGGAATAGTCGTAACGTGCAATAAGAAAAAAGCTGGATCATCGGGTATCTTGTAGTCAGTGAATTTTTGAATAATGTTCCGTACTTCCCTCCAGTATGGTGCTATATTTGGACAGAAACAGAAAATGTGTAGCATTGTACCTCCCTTCTCCTGGCATCTCCAGCAACGATCAGGCATTTTGGGATAAAATTTATGCAACATCTGCGGAGTATGGTACCACCGTGTCAGTATTTTGTTATTTTGTAATTAGTTTCCTGAATCCTAGTGCAGATGGATGACTTTAACGAGAACCTAACCATATTTTGTCTTTGACTGATCGTGAACTTACAGTTCATCTCCCTCTCTCATTTCCCCATCCAGGATAAGTGTGGTTGTTCCAGAGGGGTAATCAGTAGGTTATACATCTTTGGGAGTACTTGCATCAATATCCCATCATCAGAGCAATACTCTTCAAATGTGGATAGTTGTCGACCGAATCTTCCTGGGTTCTTTAGGGAGTGGAGAAAGTGATGAAGCTGCAAGGCATTCCAAAACGGCAGGTGAAAGAACCCTGTGGGCTCCATTAATGCAGATATGAACAGCCAGCCGTCTGATAGCAGTTATTCTGTCGCAAGGTGGAGAAATGATGGTCTCTCAGACCTGGGAGAAAACTCGAATTCCCAAGGAGGGGCATCAAGGAAGAGTCTGTGGACGAGAGAGGGGTTTTTTCAACCACCTGTGAACAGGTACGTACTGTAGGGCCTATCAGGGGGTGTAGCTTTAGGTTAGGTGGGAGATTATCGTAACACCACGGTGCCCCCTTCAGTAATGCCGCGTACACACGGTCGGACTTTTCGTCTACAAAAGTCCAACGGACGCTGACGGACTAAAGCTGGCTGGTAATCCGATCGTGTGTGGGCTTCTCCGGACTTTCAACGGACTTTTTTAGCCTCAAATCCGACGGACTTTAGATTTGAAGCATGCTTCAAATCTTTACGTCGTAACTACGACGGACCCCGAAGTCCGCTCGTCTGTATGCTAGTCCGACGGACAAAAAAACGACGCATGCTCATAAGCAAAAACTAAACGGAAGCACTCGGTCTAGTAAAACTAGTGTTCGTATTGTAGGTAGCACATTCATCACGCTGCAAAATCTGTGATCGTTGAATGCAGCGCATTTTATTTCTTCTTTACGAAGGCTCTATAAAGAACGAAGGTGTTTTGCTGTTCATAATCAGAGTTCTCCCAAACTGATTTCTGGATTCTTTTTCTCTTTGATCTCATGAATGATATAGTATGCATTTTAAAAACAATGTTTCCATACTAATAATACTTTTTCCCCTTTTTTTTTTTTTTAGGTTTGTAAAGTTAACACAAAGAACCCATTATTATTTTTTTTTTTTATAGTGATTATTTTTTAGTTTTTAGATAAAGTTAACCCAAAGCACCGTTTTTGGTTACGTAAATTTTTTGATTTTCAAGACTTACCACTTGAACATTATTAACATTAGTAATGTATTTTTGGTGTGTTTTTTTTCAAACTCAATGAGATTGTTGTCCCTTGTTAATTTAACATTGTGTGTAAAATCAATGATTTCAAAGAAAAAACATAAAGTCTTTTGCTAAACTCAAAAAATGATCCATTTATTCATGGTCAAAATAAAATAAAGAGGAAGTCAACGCTGGAAAAAGTCGGTGTACCAGAAAATTGGGATCTTGCGGAGTCCATATAAGAGGGAGCACAATCTGGTCCAAGAATCCCAGAGATCAACAGCACCAGCAGATGATCTAGATGTCCCCAGACTGTGGTCCTACAACAGCCTGCGTCTTCTGTCAGACCAGACTGAACCCAGGTCATCATTTTCTTCTCTTCCCTGCAGCCTTTCCTCCACGCTGCCCTGCAGCCTTCCCTGTAGCCTTCTTTTGAGGCTGTGGCTCTGGTGTTTCAGTTGTGGCAGGAGGAGGAGGAGGAGGAGGAGGAGGAGGAGGGGGGGCTGCCTCATGTAGTTGGGTGTTTTGTGTTAGCGTGCCCTGCAGCCCCTTATGGATTGTTTCCCCAAATAGGCGCTCACAAATGAGGCGCTGCTCCCTATTCATCTGAAGAAGCCTGCTGGCTAAGTAGCAGCCATAGGATTCTTCCGCTTCGGGGGGGCTCCTTAAAAAACGGGTGGCCTCTTGCATGAGGCGCAGGGATGCGTCCTGTGTGACCATCCCCTTCCTGGCCCTTTTTTTGGGAAGGTGGAGGGGAGGCACTTGGGATTCGGTCAGGCTCCTACTGGGCCCAGCCACCTCACTTGGCCCAGCCACCTCACTTGGCCCAGCCACCTCACTGGGAGCAGCCACCTCACTGGGAGCAGCCACCTCCTGCCTGACACTGGGCCCAGCCTCCTCCAGGATGATGGTGAATCCGGCCTCCTCCAGGCTGTCCATGGGCCTGGTCTCCTCCTGCCTGCCACTTTCCCCACATTCCTCCTGGATGGACTCATCCTGTGTATAAAAAAAGGACAATAGTTTGAGTATATTTTTTTGGGTTCATCAATGACACACAGTTTGCTTCTCATGAATAGCAAATTCAATGTGAATACTTCTCTTTAATAAAAGAGTCTAATCAGACACCCTAATTATTTCAAGCAGGTGCCAAACATATTTAGCCACTACTGTCAATTGATATGTATACACAATTTTGAGTGCCAAATTATTTTAGACAATTATAACATCCAGTTAACATCATTATTATTAGTACAGTAAATATTTGTTAAAATAATTTACCTGACTCCAGATGGTCATATCTGGTTCATCCAGGATGGAAGACCCAGCTTGCTCCTCATCAGCCTCTGCTGGGGTGGAGGGAAGGGTGGAGGGAAGGGTTGAAAGTGATGGCCTGGCTTCATTCTGGTCATCCAGAAAACGGAGTTGATTATAGTACCACAGCCTGGGTACATAAACATCATCTGCTGATGCTCCTGATCTCCTTGATTCCTGGATCTTCTTATGCTCCCTCTTATACATGTTCCTCAAGACCCCAATTTTCTTGAGCAATGTCTCCATTGTTGCTTCCGGGATGGTCGCCTGGACAAAGGCCAGAAGTCTCTCCAGCGTTGACTTCCTCACATGCTTAGCATAATACTGAGGGTGTTTCACCTCCCACAAATTCCTCATCTCTCGATATTTGGAAATAAAAGATGTAAGGAACTCTGGATCCTTAAATAGGGGATTCATTATATCTGGAAAAGATGAAGTCACAAGACAAAAAACACTTTTATTATAGGTTTCGGCTAACCCCTCATCATCTTCTCCCTATGTAGGCCTCATCAATCTATCAAGCCATATAGGCCGCTTGCTACAAAGTCATGACCATAAAAACCAAAAAAAAAAAAAAAAATATCTAAAATTACCTTCGTTTTGTAACGTCCAGGTCCACTATCACCTACCACAGAACGTACGTACGACACGTGCGGAAGGGCCCTCTTTATACACTACGCATGTGTGAAACTCCGCCTGCGTCGCCCGCCCCTGACGTTCGAAATTAACTCATGTTCTCCGCCCCCTAATTCGACGCACAGAACGTACGTACGACACGTGCGGAAGGGCCCTCTTTATACACTACGCATGTGTGAAACTCCGCCTGCGTCGCCCGCCCCTGACGTTCGAAATTAACTCATATTCTCCGCCCCCTAATTCGACGCACAGAACGTACGTACGACACGTGCGCAAGGCCCCTCTTTATACACTACGCATGTGTGAAACTCCGCCTGCGTCGCCCGCCCCTGACGTTCGATTTTAACTCATGTTCTCCGCCCATTTTTTGTTACGGCGCGTAGTGGAGTTAAAGAATGGCGGAGACACCTGAAATGTTGACGACCTCAGGTAGTGGAGACAGCCCGGAGGCTGGAACGTCAGCGAAATCTATGAGGCCTAGATTTAAGGCCTCTAATATGAGTTTTAAAGAGATGGTGGAGATGGTGGCCATTCTTCACAAAGACGACTATGATGGCAATTATGGGCCGTACGCACGGCCAAATTTGCGCAAGGCCAAAATAATGGCGAAGGTCGTGGAGACTTTGCAGGCATCTTTTGGGGTCCAGCGCTCCAAAGATCAACTGCGAAAAAGATGGTCTGACCTGAAACTCAGGGAGCCGGATCAATACCGACGTATCCGGAAAGTTCTTAAAAAAAGTAAGTACTTGTCGTGTTTTTCTCTTGTGTTTATTACCTTGTATACTGCTCCATGTGCTTTTCCTTCCTATCCGATTTTTTGTTCATCGTTTTAAACGATCTTTTAATAAACCTCGTTACATATCTATAGATATATATCTATATATATATATATATATATATATATATATATATATATAACTATAGAGAGAGAGAGATATATATATATATATAACTATAGAGAGAGAGAGAGATATATATATATATATATATATATATATATATATATATATATATATATATATATATATATATATATATATATTGAGAGATATATATATAGATATAGAGAGAGAGAGACAGAGAGAGAAATATATAGAGAGAGAGAAATATAGAGATAGGTAGATAGATATAGAAATGTAAAACATTCTTTTTGAAGATTTGAAGTTATCTTAATTTTTTGGCTTTACATTTAGTTAGATATTTAGAGATTTTGTTCCAGATATAGAGAGAGATCAAAAGATTATTAACTATATTTTGAGATATTGATATCTATCTATCCGATATGTCTTTCTAATTTTAAATATTGAGGTAAAATAGGAACTCTACACAAACCACTTCATTACAAATGTTGGAAAATTACTATGTACTAAAATATCTGTGTGCTAATTAGATTAATAATTTTTTGTTTCACATAAGGGAAAAATCACTCAGCCAACAACCAGAAGACAGTCCACCCCAAGCAAAACATGATTGGGAAATAAGCCCAAGTCCCATTGAGGATGTGGAGGAAGGAGAGGTGGGCGACATGGGCACCCCACCAGGTGAGTGTCTGACACACCAGCTTACGTTAATCTATGCATGGCTGCCTTTTGTTTAATGTAATTTGTCTACTCTATTTTAGGGGATCTGGTTGTGCTTCATTCAAGCAATAGTGCCACCCCCGAGGATGTGGAGGAATTAGGCTACATGGGCACCCCACCAGGTCAGTGTCTGAGACAACAGCTTTATTATGGTAAGGTAAAAACTATGTATGTGTGCATATTTCTAAAGACATTTTTTGGTTTCATTCCACTTTAGGTACAACAACAAGAAGTGACTATTTCACCTCTGAAAGTGCCCAACGGCTAATTGGTCAAATAATGGCCTGGAATAAGGACATTGATGAAATGCGGAATCGGCTGGATCGTATGCAGCAGGAAATGAAGGACATGATTGATGTTTTGGGTCGAATCTAAATGCCCTTTTTTAAACCCCAAAACATCAATCATGTCCTTCATTTCCTGTTTTGCTGACCCCATTCTGGGCCTTCTCTTTTTTTTTTTTGGCAGAACATAAATGGCTGTTTAACCTAATGTAAAAAAGGAGGGCTGTTTCTCGTAAATACCTCAAAAATCCACAAAAAAATAAAACTTGATTTTCAAAAAAACACAAAAAAAAAAAAAAAAAAAATTGATTTTAAAAAACAAAAAAATTAAAAAACTTGATTTTAAAAAACCAAAAAAATTAAAAAACTTGATTTTAAAAAACAAAAAAAATTAAAAAACTTGATTTTAAAAAACCAAAAAAATTAAAAAACTTGATTTTAAAAAACCAAAAAAATTAAAAAACTTGATTTTAAAAAACCAAAAAAAATAATATACAAACTTTATTAAAAAAAATAATAAAAACAAAAATAACTTGATAAAAAAAAAAACATAAACAAAAAAATTGCTTTAAAAAAAAAAAAAACAAAACAAAACTTGATTTTCCCAAAACACAAAAATAAGCCTGTTTGTGAAAATCAAAAAGCCAAAAATATTTTTTTGTGGATTAGGTATAAATATTTAGATATAATTATATTTTGCTACATTATTAAGATATCATTCTATTTTTGTCTATGAACATTTTATACTAAATGCAGAACTGAATGCATAACAACCATTAATAAAAACATCTCCTTATAGGAATTAAATAAATGTGTGGTTTGTTATTTCAAGGCTCAGTATCATTTTAGTTATAATTGTAAAAAAGTTGTTTACAGTGGCAATGGAGCTTATTTAGACATTTAAAATTACAATACAGTTGGCACTACAACTGCTCGACCATAACCTAGGAGACAGCCCAAAAGAAAGGCAAGCAATAAATATAATGCAAGATTTCATCAATAATTTTTTTATTGTCAAAAATTATATATCCTAGCCCATTGCAATGGCCCCCCTACCCATAAAATAATTAACATATTGCTGTCTAACTTGACGGGCACTTTGGGGGGCCAAGCCAGTACGGACAGTATCCAGGCCTGTAAGGTTGGCTTCTATTTGTCCGGCCTCAGGCCCAACTGTGCCTATATAATTTGGAGAATGCTTATTTAAAAAGTTGTGCAGAATGCAGCACGATAAAATGATAAAATTAAGTTTGTATTCCGCCAAATTAATGGCTGTTTGAAACAGGCGGAACCGGCTGGCCAGAATTCCAAACGCATTCTCAACCACTCTTCTAGCTCTGGCCAGCCGGTAATTAAAAACCCTCCTCTCCGGGGTGAGGGTTCTTTGGGGGAATGGCCTCATGAGGTGCTTGCTGAGAGCAAAGGCTTCATCGGCAATGAAGACAAAGGGGAGTCCTTCCACGTTATCCTCATCAGGTGGCAATCCCAGGCCACCACTCTGGAGACGCTGGCAGAACTCCGTCTGGGCAAATACTCCTCCATCCGACATCCGGCCATTCTTCCCCACGTCCACATATAAAAAATCATTAAAACAATACTGTGGAACCCCTTATAATTAAAATAATATGACCCCGAATGGGGTGGTGGCACAATGTGGACATGTTTCCCATCTATAGCCCCTCCACAATTGGGAAAGTCCCAACGGCTGGCAAAATGGGATGCCACAGTCTGCCATTCCTGTGGCGTTGAAGGAAACTGGGAAATCAAACAAGAAAACCAAAATCAATTAATTTTGAAGCTAACATTGCAAGAAAATTAGACAATTAAAAACATTATTCCCCAGCATCAGTATAACATTCAATAATTTAATTGTTCTGGAATAACTAATATGGAAAGGCACACTTATCAGATTGCTCACCCCCTCTGATGGAACATTGATTACATTTTAGGGGGTTGTGAAATCCCTAAAAAAAATTACTTTTAGGACACGCAGGAATTTAGGGACTAAAAAGGCTACAAGACTGCAGTTGTCGCACTCTGCAGGTGCAGTTGCTAACCAGCTTACAGTAAATGAGGTAATGTAAAAAGGCATTCATGTTGCAAGGAGTACACAATCGCATGCAAGGGCAATTAATGAAAACACTTTGAGGCTTGCATATGATTTGATGATGGAAATCAGCAGAGCTTCTGCTCATTTACTAAAGCACTGGAACAAATGCACTTGTAGAGTGCACATGCATTTTGCAAAGTGCAACATATATTTGCTTTAGACAAATCAACACCACAGAACATTCCAGCAAATTTTAACGAGGGTGGGGGTGGGGGGGTTGTGAAATCTAGATAATTGCTCATTAGCAGCACACTATTTGGAGTGAGTTTAGGTGGGGGGGGGGTGGGGGGGTTGTGAAATCTAGATAATTGCTCATTAGCAGCACACTAAATACACTCAAACAAAATACATTCCAAATGAGTAGACTAGGTGGATATGTTCCCATCACTTCATGCTGGGAAGGTAGGTTATTGAAGGAAAATATACATGCATGACAAAAAATAACAGGAAAAAATTCCAGCATGTGTGAGGATAAAAAGGGGACATTCACACTATATTGCAATGATGGTAAGTAGTGTTTGAAGCAAGAAATACATCACATTATCAAAGATTACATAAAAGAACATGTGATGCTAATAAAAGAAAAATATCTTACCTTAATATAGTCCTTCTGCAGGACCTGTATGATGGCAGAACAGGTCTCTGGGATAATGATCCCCAGAGCCTGGGGGGAGATGCCTGTCGAGAACTTAAGGTCCTGCAGGCTTCTCCCTGTGGCCAAATACCGCAAGGTAGCGACCAGCCTCTGCTCCGGAGTGATGGCTTGCCTCATGCAGGTATCCTGCCTGCTGATATAGGGGGTCAGCAAAGCCAACAAACGGTCAAAAACGGGGTCCGTCATCCGGAGAAAGTTCCTGAAATCCTCAGGATTATTCTCACGGATCTCACGGAGCAAAGGCATGTGACAGAACTGGTCACGCTGAAGCAACCAATTCTTGGTCCATGAACTCCTCCTCGCCCTGTTCATGGACTGGTCTTGGGCTGAAGAATAAACTACAGCACCAAGCACATACAATGCACGAGCTCTACGACGAGTATGTACAGGTAACATGGCTTCAAAACGGTCGGCTGGTCAGAACGCACTAAACAGAACGCACTGAAGAACAGCAAGGCCTGTGAAGAACGACCTGAAAATCAGGAACGAGCGGCCAATAAAACAAAGATTTCTCAATGCCAACTGACCAAACGCACTGAAAAGCAGATACAAACCTCACAAGCACAGACTGAACAACAGTTAAAACGAACTGAAAAATACGAGTCTCACAAGCGCGAATCGTCTCTCACCAAACTTCTACTAACACGAGATAAACACGAGATTAGCAGAAGGAGCCCAAAGGGTGTCGTACGGGCTATTGAACTTCCGTTTTATAGTCTCGTCGGACTTGGTGTACGTCACCGCGTACTAGGCTGTCGTACTTTTGTGTGGTCGTGTGTGTGCAAGTCCGTTCGTAAGAAAGTCTGCCGCAAGTCCGCCGAAGGTATGTCGGAAGTATGTCGGACAGGCTGTCGGACTTTTGTAGACGAAAAGTCCGACCGTGTGTACGCGGCATAAGACGTTTGTTTGGGTTTGTTCAATTTGTACCCAGAGTTTGCCATTTAAATGACAGTTCCAGTCTATAAGTCTCCCCAGGTGCACAGCCTGGTAGTATTTGAATACGTCGGAGTGCAATACCTCCACTATGTTTAGGCAAGGATAGTTGGGATCGGGGAGTGCGTGGTCTCTTATGTGCTCATATGAATTTGATGAATAAGGAGTGAACCTGTTTAAAGTACTGAGATGGTATCTTGATTGGTAGGGTTTGAAAAAGGTATAAATACTTGGGTAGGATACACATCTTTAGAAGGTTGCATCTACCGAACCATGAATGCAATCCCCGATTCCAAGTCTCCATGTTCTGGTCAGAAGGGGGGGAGTTGAATTTGAAGACCCGAGATAAATTAGAAGAGATATACGTTCCCAGATATTTCAGAGCTGTATCTGTCCACTTAAACTTAAAGTTTAACTGCAAGGTCTGAAGCAGTGCAGAAGAAACGCCCAGCCTCATAGCTTCTGATTTGCTGAAGTTAATCTGTAAGTTAGACAGTGGGCCGTAGTTTTCGTGTATAAGGTTGGGAAGTGACACCGATGGGTTAGTGAGGGAGAAGAGCAAGTCATCTGCGTAAGCTGAAATTTTTTTGTTGCCCATCCCCTACTCTAACTCCAGTGATGTCTGGGTTTAGGCGGATTGTACAGAGAAAAGGTTCCAGGGACAGAGCAAAGAGCAACTGGGAGAATGGGCACCCGTGTCTCGTCTCATTTGTGATGGGAAAGGGGTCTGACAAAATCCTGTTGGCTTTAACTTGGGCCGTCGGATGTGAGTAAATCTTGGAGATCCAATATAGCATGTGTTCCCCCCGGGCCTATATGACATAAGACTGCAAACATGAGTTCACGCGGTCAAATGCCTTTTCAGCGTCTGTGCCTATTATAACGCATGGAGTTCACGTCTCCTGTGTAGTGTAGATAAGGTTTAACACTTTAATTGTGTTATCGCGGGCTTCTCTAGTTGGAGTGAATCCCACTTGATCAGGATGAATTAGCGGCTGTAGATGTTGCGCGATTCAAGTGGTAATAATCTTTGTAAACAATATGAGGTCGCAGTTCAGGAGTGAGATAGGTCTGTAACTGCCACAGCAAGTGGGATCCTTTCCCTCTTTAGGGATTACTGTGACATTGGGCTTTTAAGGTGTCTCTAGGGAAGAGTGTTTCGGCGCCTACTTTATTGAACAGTTCCACCATGTGAGGACCCAGAAGTGGAAGGAATCTCTTGTAGTACTGCAGTGAAAAATCGTCCGGGACTGGAGCTTTGCCTATCTTAGAGACGGTAAGTGCATCCTGAATTTCGTCTAAGGTTATTGGCATTTCCAAATCCTCTCGAACCTCGGGGGTTAGCTGAGGGAGTTGAGAGGAGGCGATATAGTCTTCCATTTGAGTCTGGGATGAACTTTGCACAGCCTGTAACTGCGCGTGTGGGATCAGGAAATAGTCTATGCACGTGTAGAGTTTGTGAGGAAAGGAGTAAAAGGTGTAATCTTTCTCACCCGAGTGCTGTAATAGCCAGATGCCAATCAGTTGGGCCTTGTGAAGGGATTGTGCCACTCGCTTGCGAACACCAGGAGTAACGGAGGACCAGCCGGAGGAAGTATCCACATTGGGAAGTAACAGAACATTGAAGTCGCCTCCTAAGATCAACTGACCTTCGGAGAATTCCAAGAGTAGGTCTATTGTGCGGCTGAGAAACAAAACTTGGCGGTCATTAGGGGCATATATAGTAGCAAATGTAATTTTAACCTCTCCTTTTAAACCTTTAATGAACATAAAGCATCCGGCCGGGTTCGCCAGGGTGTCCTGGCAAGACTACGGGAGTCGGTTGCATAGTAGTATGGATACGCCCTTGGATTTGGCTAGGTTATTAGTCGAATGGTAAGTAACTGGGTAAAACCTATTCTTTAAAATGGGAAGTTTATCCTCCATGAAGTCTTTCTTGGATAAACGCCACATCTGCATGTGAGCGTTTCAGATCATTTAAGAGTATACGTCTCTTTTCGGGGGTATTTAACCCCTTGGCATTGAGCGAAAGTCTCTTAATAGTATCCATCTCAGGGTAAGGAGCAGGGATTGGAGAAGGAGAGAGGGGGAGAGGAAGAGGGGGGAGAAGGGGTCACAGTACCGAAAGCAGTATAGATGAAGTAGGAGTGTAGAAGTGAGGAGAAGAGAAAGAAAAACTACTATAACAGAAAAAGATAGTAGTTAGGTTCAGAGGGTTGCGTAGATAGGTACATGGCCCTTGAAGCTATAGTGACAAAATATTGCCAGCAGCATACTTCAGCCAGCGTTGTCGCTGGGGAAATGCACCAACCTAAGTGGGGGAGGGGTTAGACAGGAACCAACAGGGTTTGCCCCCACCCAGCCGACCCAACCCGGCATGAAATAACATTACTGTAACGGGAAGCATAATAGTGTATCCGTATAACTTAAGTAACAAAAGAACATTCCCTCATTATTGAAACTGTAAGTTAGGAGAGTCACCCAAGACAGCATGGAGTCATCCTCCTATCCATTATCCGGACAGGGGTGGCTCCACCATGCCAGAGGACTGAACTGTGCACAGGATATAGCAGATTGACACCCAGGGAAGTTATAAAAATTTCTAGTACGGATCAAGGCACGGGAGACCCTCATGCCATCTAAAAGAGGACCTCTCCTGCGAATCAGTCCACCAATCCCACGCAACTCGTGATCAGTGTGTCTCCCTCTCCAAAGCGGCACCCTGCACAAGGTGTCTTCTGTCCCAACTCCAGCGGACCTCCAACATCCGAAGCCCCGGTGGAGCCCTGTCATGTCCTCACTGCCCACGCAAAACAGGCTATAAACACCGTGGAGAGTAAGAAACCAGGGGGGGCACCTCCCATCTTTTATATACCTCTCTCTCTCGCTCCAGCTCCCCAAAGCAGAACAGTAGACAGCTCTAGACCTATCATGCAGTATTATAAAACAACGTTGATGCCTAAATTGCTCGACCCATCCCAGTGAAAGAGGCAGGATGCATGGCAAATGTAGTTTACAAGTTAGCTAAGGCAGTAATAAGAGCAAAAGCTCATACTAGGTATAGAGGGTGTTGTCACAGGTAGATAGAGCCAGGTCTGTAGCACTTTCGACATCAAGTCTTGACTGATTGTACCTTACACATGCATCAAGTGCTGTAATTGCATTAACTAGAGTCTGCCAGGCTGCATTTACCAGCTGTATTTTAAAAAAGGAGGGGGACAGCGTCGGACATGCATACACTTATGTTCCACAGCATCATGTAGTGTCACGGATTGTAACACAGCAGAAACGTGGAACTTAAACATTAAGGCACTCAGACCTTCACAAGGTATAAAAATCCTGTCTGTTCCTGTAAGGGATGTACATTGTGTAACACTAACTCGCGGTGGAGCTGCTGGTTTAAATGGATCTGTTACCTTCACTTTGCTTCCCTCTGTTTCACCGGCACCGGATCTAGGGGTTCCGTTGAGTTTACTGCTGGATCATAAACGCACCAACACTGGAGTACGTTTTCAATGCTTTATTGAACAGTCAAACTTTAGGAAGAAGTAGGAAAGAGATGGAAAAGGAAACTCTCAGGAGAAACTCAAATATCTTCTTGCAAAATCTTAGCGACAAATGTCCCGGTAGAATTCAAACAATTATGTGGAATGCATTCCCCTCATGGGACACACTCTTTGCTCGTTTGGATGGGCCTCTCTCACTGGTCTAGCAGCCAGTACGCAGCACAAATCTAAAGTCTCTGCCACAGACTTACTTGGGGGGTAAATCTGCATGATCCTCTGCCACAGGATGTATCAGATATTCTGCAGTGAACAGTCAGTCACAGTGCCTGAACCTTTAAGCTGAACCGGCGACACTATGCTGTATGGTTACTTCTTTTGGATATGTCCTGCAGCCGAGTCACCAGGCCCCTCTATAGACCAGCACGCTGCGTGATCTCTCCAAGACGGGTCCTCCCCTGGGATCTCCTCAGCTGTCCAGCTTCGTCACACAGGACCGACAGCTCAGGACCATTCCTCGGCCGCGGTGGTAGGCCCCAGACAAGCCTCTGGACCCACCCCTGCGCCGTAGCATCGCGGGCCTCCTGATCGGAGGACCACAAGGTAGCTCCTTAACGCATACCTGTCGGCCAAGAGGGCCAGCGGGTGGCTGTAGAAAAACCCTAGAACATGGCGTCTGTCCCATAAATACCCTCGCCCAGAATGCAACTTGGAGGACCACCTCCACCGAGTTTGCCTCCGAGACAGAGGAGCATCCATACACTTCGACACGTTGCTTTTCCAAACACTGACTAATGGCAACAGCGACACCCACCGGTCAGCACGGAGGCACACACAACGTCAGCCAAGCTGGAACAGAGGCGAACTTTTAACCTTCCTAACACACAATTTACTAAATTTACCTAAGCTGCGGTAGATTGTAAATCTACCAGCGCTACAATAGCATAAGTGCAAACTGATGTTCCTCTGTGTGTCTCTGGTCTTAAGAGTCGATGCAGCTCCCATAGACTGTGTATCAGCAAGGGGGCAAACAGAGCAGTGTTCTGAGTAGGTGTACCCCATACTGCATCCGAGGGCATGAGTTCTCTGCAGGGGGCAGCTAGTAAATCAAAGAAATAACTATACAGTCTAACTGAGCGGCACAGAAGACAAAGGGTAGGTATGATTACCTGCACAGGGAGTATCGTGAAGAAATGGTGAGACGCTGGGTTATTCCCAGTCCTGAGAGCTGGGAGAGGGTTTTGCTTGCCAAGAGTTCCAAGGGCGAGCGGCATCATCATGCAGTCTCAGTGATCAGGACTCACGGGGACCCTCCGCCGAGGGCGCTCCGGATTGTGTTCTCTGCGGCCAAGACTGAGAAGACCGCCAGGTTGTCACCTGACCTACGCATCCTGTTGTCCCGGGTAGGAATATCAACCAGTTCTGGACTGGGGCGGGGTCTGTCTCCATAAAATGGAAGAGGGCAGGCAGGTCTCCAGGTGAGCGCAGGGTAAAGGAGCGCTGGTCCCCTGAGGAAGGTGGCTGAGAGGGGGAATCCCCATCTGTAAGTGATGTTTGACCGGCGTGCAATCTCCAGGATCGGGCGCAGCATGGCGCTGCGCTGTAGGGTGGCTCTGGACAGGTCAGGGAGGATCCTGATAGAGCACCATCAAACTTCAGGTCGCCATACTCCCATGCCTTCCACAGTACAGTCTCCTTGAGTGTGTAACTGCGCAGCCTGCAAATCACGTCCCTCGGTCTGGCAGGATCAGTGGAGCGTGGGGACCCAGGGCTCTGTGAATCCTGCCAAATCCACTCGGTTAGGAAGGGTATTGTCGGATACCTTCTGGAAGATGTCCTCGACGTGAAGTTGGAGGGCCACCGTTGCATCAACGTGAGCGCCCTGGAGGGATTCCGAGGCTGACTCTGGCTTAGGGTTGCCGTAGAGGACTCCCCCCGCTTACAGTCTGGTGGAAAGGGACTGCACTTTTTTTTTAACCCCCTGCATCTCCTTGTGGTGTTTCTCCTCCAGGTGGCCAATGAGTAGTTCAATGTCCGATTGAGTCGGGAGGGCCTGGAGGAGGGCTCGGAGGTCAGAGTCCATCTGGAGGGTACACAGGTGTACTGATAAGTTTTGGGAGGTCGAACGGAGATCTGGCAGAATGTCGGAGAGTGCATCCGAAACTAAGGAGGCAGCCGGGGAGGCCGGGTGAGTGTAGGGGCTGGAGACCCCAGACGGAGAGCCGCTTGGTTCCACCATCTTGGGGTCCGGGGAGGCGCCTGGGAGCCCAGGAAGTAGCGATCATTACTGCCTCCAGTCATGTGGTTTTTATTTGTCTGGCTGCCACTCTTTGTCTTCCGCTTCCTAGTTGAGGGCATGCCATAGTTATATGAGCTGTTTAAGCCGGTTTAGGTGGGCACAGGTCAGGAGCTCGGACTACACGCGTCCACCTGCAGTCCTGTCCAGACCATTGCCCCGTCACAGTAATTATTTTAAATTTTAAAAATCTAGGTATCTTTTTTCTAATCGATATTCAGCTGTCACATGACCCAGCTCATTCATAGTCTGTCTGCGGGGAAACATAAGTAGGAGGAGCTTCTAATTCTTTGCTGTTGGTCACATGTTCAAACAAAAAATCAGTCTTTGGTATACAGAGTAAAAATAAATCATTAATATTAATAAACTGTTTTAAATTGTTATTATATTTGAAATCAAATCTTTATTATTTTTTCACATAACAAGGCGTGGGTGGATTTCTGCCAGTCACAGGCTGTCACGCACCTCCAGCCTGTGTCTTACAATAAGAGGGAGGTGAAGCCTCCATCAATCTAAATGTAATATCCCACCCCCATTGTGTTTAGCTGGTTACTGGGCATCGAGGAGGAAAGAGGGAGTGGGCTGTCATTTACCACTGTGTATATGCCCACATGTGAATTACGCAAAATACAGAAACCAAATCTCATAGTGATTGAGTGAGTATGAACAGCATACAGAATAATACAGCATTTATTGATAGTTTTTATGATGTGGGTTTAGTGACACTTTAAGTCAATGACCAGAAACAAGTATGCATATAAAGATTTTTTACTTTTCTCTGGCTTCTCCTCATCTGCATACTTTTTCTGGGTTAGCAGCTCACAAGATTCTAATGTAAGTGGTTCAGCATAATGGCCTGTCAACTAGCATATTCAGAAGAAATCCAGAAATAGCAGCCCCATGTTTCTTTCATGATAAGTTTACTTCAAAGTGAAAATTCAGGTTTGTTGAGAAAAAATATGCCATCCAAATAAACTATATTGATTAAAAGTATACTCTGCATACCTTTTACGCATCTGATTAAGACATTGATGTATTATAATTCAGTGGTTTTAAGACCTCATGCACACAGAACATCAAATACACTGCTTTTACAGGCATTTTTTTTTCTGCCTCTAAACATCCCCCTATGTTAGCCTATGTGTCCATGCACACATAGGAATTTACAGGTGTTTAGAGGCAGAAAAAGAAATGCACCACCAGCGCAGTCAGGAGAGTAGGGTTGCCACCTTTTCTTTGAGCCAAACCCGAACACTTCAGTGGGGCTTCGCATTTTTTTTGGAGCATACACTATGTGATTGTAAAAAAACCTGGGACACCTCTGTGTGCTCTAGTATGTAGTGTGTATTGTGCAATATAGTGTATATAGTTCAGGCTTGTGTAATGTACAATATAGTGTATATAGTGCAAGCTTGTGTAATGTACAATATAGTGTATATCTAGTTGGTAATGTACAATATAGTGTATATAGTGCAGGTGTGTGTAATGTACAATAAAGTGTATATATAGTGTGTAATGTTTGGTGGGGAGCCTCCCAGTGTAATTTTTTTTTTTTTGGGGGGGGGGGGCTGACAGAGGAAGGGGGCTGACAGAGAGGAGGGGGGGCTGACAGAGAGGAGGAGGGCTGACAGAGAGGAGGGGGGCTGACAGAGAGGAGGAGGCTGGCTGACAGAGGAGGGGGGTGACAGAGAGAAGGATGGCTGACAGAGGAGGGGGGGCTGACAGAGAGGAAGGGGGCTGACAGACAGGAGGGGGGCTGACAGAGAGGAGGGGGGCTGACAGAGAGCAACGGGGCTGACAGAGAGGAGGGGGCTGACAGAGAGGAGGGGGCTGACAGAGAGCAACGGGGCTGACAGAGAGGAGGGGGCTGACAGAGAGCAACAGGGCTGACAGAGAGGAGGGGGCTGACAGAGAGGAGGGGGCTGTCATAGAGGAGGGGGGCTGTCATAGAGGAGGGGGGCTGACAGAGAGGAGGGGGGCTGACAGAGAGGAGGGGGGCTGACAGAGAGGAGGGGGGCTGACAGAGAGGAGGGGGCTGACAGAGAGGAGGGGGCTGTCATAGAGGAGGGGGGCTGACAGAGAGGAGGGGGCTGACAGAGAGCAACAGGGCTGACAGAGAGGAGGGGGCTGACAGAGAGGAGGGGGCTGTCATAGAGGAGGGGGGGCTGACAGAGAGGAAGGGGGCTGACAGAGAGGAAGGGGGCTGACAGAGAGGAAGGGGGCTGACAGAGAGGAGGGGGCTGACAGAGAGGAGGGGGGCTGACAGGAGGGGGGTGACAGAGAGGAGGGGGAGCTGACAGAGAGCAACGGGGCTGACAGAGAGGAGGGGGCTGACAGAGAGCAACAGGGCTGACAAAGAGGAGGGGGCTGACAGAGAGGAGGGGGCTGACAGAGAGGAAGGGGGAGTGACAGAGAGGAGGGGGGCTGACAGAGGAGAGGGGGCTGACAGAGAGGAGGGGGCTGACAGAGAGGAAGGGGGAGTGACAGAGAGGAGGGGGGCTGACAGAGGAGAGGGGGCTGACAGAGAGGAGGGGGGCTGACAGAGGAGAGGGGGCTGACAGAGAGGAGGGGGGCTGACAGAGAGGAGGGGTGCTGACAGAGGAGGGGGACTGACAGAGAGGAGGGGGGCTGACAGAGGAGGGGGGCTGCGATCATACCTTTGGGTTCCCGCTGTGCGGAGGAGGTCTCGGGCTCCCTGGTCACCTCAATATCTTGTTTCCCCAGCTGTGGTGAAGCAGGAAGAGGGCAAGGCTCCATGAGGTGAGGAGACACTCTTACACAGACAAGTGTAGGAGAGGAGCAGATGGGCGCAAAGCCGCCGGTGTCTTATCGAATTCAGTCCCCTATCATATAGTGTCCTCCCTGTACTGCGCAGGCGCAGTACGGAGGACAAAAGAGACGCCGAAAGTCTCCGAAGTTCAACAGCTGATCGTCAGCTGTACACGGCGCCTGCGCATTTATTCTTACCCTATGTCCAGGATCATTCCCTACTATCCAAGTGGACATAGAGTTAGAATAAATATTTGCCGAGCGCAGCGAGGCCGTGCCCGAAGCGTGGCGAGCGAAGCGAGCCCACGAGGGGCCCTCTTACACTGCCATCGCTAACAGGTGCCCGAGCGCCGTGTACAGCTGATGGTCAGCTGATCAACTTCGGGCATTTTCGGCATCTCCTGCTCCTCCGTACTGCGCAGGCGCTGCGCCTGCGCAGTACGAGGCGGACACTATCTGATACGAGGACAGTATATGGCAGAACACCGGCGCCACATAGTAAACACAGAGCTACGGGGCGGAGGACAGGACAAACGGGACACAGGGGCGCTGGATGTATGTTCTGTGTGCCTGGGTTTACAGGGGACAGAAACCCTGGCACAAGTTGCCAAAACCATACTGTCTGGGTCAATCCCGTACGGGTGGCAACCCTACAGGAGAAGAGCATTTGGGCAGAAAAAGTATGAGACACACACAGACGCACATAAAAATGCATAAACGTTAGCACATTTGCGTGTTAATGCATTCTGAGGGCCAGAATATTCATTTATTCTGGCCTTCAGAATGCATTAATGCCAAATGCGTGAAAGCGCATTAACGTACATGCAAAGCACAGCTTTAGGCAAGTTTCTTTCAGCTGCATTTTTTCTCCCCTGGCGTAAAGGTGTCCAGGAGAGGAAAAAATGTTCCTGTGTGCATGAGGCCTATTATGGTAATATACAATATATGGTATGGAGAAAATTGTTTGATAAGAGAGGAAAAAATCCAGCAGATTTTTTTTTTTGTTAAAATCTTTTTAAAAAAAAAAAAGCAATATATATAGATATATATAGTGTATATAGATAGATAGAGAGAGAGATAGAGAGAGAGAGATAGAGAGAGAGATAGATAGATAGATAGTATATCTTTAATGTTTCTACCTTTAGACTTGATAAACATGATTAACTGTTGTTTACTTGTTAATACCTTTTTTTAGATGTTATACTGCTGCGCTGCTTAGTTTATTTTCATCCAGTCCTTGTTTTATTTTTTAAACGTGGGAAACAATACACTACATTAAGTGTTGTAAGCCATTTTCCAACACAACATATATTTCTTTACATTTAGTCTATACATGTAGCCACTAGATGGAAGCATTGTGTCTTCCAAAAATATCAAAAACGTAATGTGAAGAGAATTATTTTACTTTCGTTCTCTACGGTAGTATTTGACAAAGCAATATATGAAATGAACTGTTGTTTTCAGCCACACAAGAATGAACCAAACCTATTACAACTTCTACTATCATTACAACAAACGATACAATTGATATCTCAGTTCCATAGAAAACCTCATAGATTTTAAGTTTACAGTTGTACCTAGCTTTTTTTTTCTTTTGAAAACAGTTTTTATCTTTCTTTCACTTTCATACAAAAAGCAACCCAATTACTGATGGAACAACAGAATGATGGAGAAAAACAATACTAAATAAGACAAAGACCACATACTGCATACCTACTTTAAAGTTGAGCTGTGGATAAAAAAGAAATAGCAAAAATCAATGCATATTGCCTCCCATAACTGTTATCCTCAAATATACTTCTTTGTCTCCTGCCACTATTCAAGTCACTTGTCCTGGCTACCTCTACCAGCTACATCTTTTGTTACTTTAAATTTTAGCTCAAGCAACACAGGCAGGGTGGTATGGGAGTGAGGCCATGCCTATCTGGTTATCTTGGACTGCAGCATCTCTCGTAACCTTACCGGTTCCGTATACTTTGACTGGTGTTTCTTCCCACTGATACCCATCATTGCAGATCGATTGTATTCACTGAGCAATGCTAGAAATATGACAAAAATAATTCCACCACAAGTTGCACCAGGAATTGTAGTTTTAGAGCCAGGGGCGTAAGCAAAGCTCCCAGGGTCCTGTAGCAAAATTTTGGTGGGGCTTCCCTATCCCCCTGGCAACCTCTAACCATGATACACAACACTTTGAATATTGTCAGGCATCAGCCTATACTGCAACCTTAATACATTGGCTTTCAATTTAGGAGCAACCCTTTACATTAGTAATAAGTAGAATTTCACCCATTATTTTGAACTTTCCTTATACAGTACATTGCTGTTTAGTGTTGATAGGACTTCATTACGCTGGTGTTCAGTTCTGGAATGGCCCCCTTTGTGGTGGAAGGGCCCCTTGATGCTGGAGTTCATTGATGGAAGGACCCATTTTACTTTTATTTATTTATTACAAGTGCTTTTATAGTGCAGTCAATGTACAAAGTGATTTACATACAGTATCTCACAAAATTGAGTACACACCTCACATTTTTGGAAATATTTTATTATATCTTTTCATATGACAACACTGAAGAAATTACACTTTGCTACAATGTAAAGTAGTGAGTGTACAGCTTTTCTAACAGTGTAAATTTTGCTGTCCCCTCAAAATAACTCAACACACAGCCATTAATGTCTAAACCACTGGCAACAAAAGTGAGTACACCTCTAAGTGAAAATGTCCAAATTGGGCCCAATTCCTTTGGGAAGGAATTGGGAAGTCATTTTTCCTCCCCGGTGTCATGTGACTTGTTAGTGTTACAGGGTCTCGGGTGTTAGGCCTGATTCACACCTATGCATTTTTAGTGCTTTTTGCATTTTGCAGATTTGCACTACAGCCCATTCTATATGGTTTCCTATGGAACAAGTTCTGTAGAGCAAATCTGCAAAATGAAAAAAGCACTAAAAATGCATAGGTGTGAATCCAGCCTTAATGGGGAGCAGGTGTGTTAAATTTGGTGTCATCGCTCTCACTCTCTCATACTGGTCACTGGAAGTTCAACATATCACCTCATGGCAAAGAACTCTTTGAGGATCTGAAAAAAAGAATTGTTTCTCTACATAAAGATGGCCTAGGATTTAAGAAGATTGCCAAGACCCTGAAACTGAGCTGCAGTACGGTGGCCAAGACCATACAGCAGTTTAACAGGACAGGGTCCACTCAGAACAGGCCTCGCCATGGTCGACCAAAGAAGTTGAGTGCAAGTGCTCAGCGTCATATCCAGAGGTTGTCTTTGGGGAATAGACGTATGAGTGCTGACAGCATTGCTGCAGAGGTTGAAGGGGTAGGGGCAGTGGTGGCTGGTGCTCAACATTTTTTTTGGGGGGCGCAAACAAACTAAAAAATTCAGAAAAATACTGGAAAAAAATATAAATTTCAGCCTCAGATGCAGCCTCACTGTGCCCATCAAATGCACCCTCACTGTGTCCATCAATTGTAGCCTCACTGCGCCCATCAATTGTAGCCTTACTGTGCCCATCAATTGCAGCCACTGTGCCCATCAATTGTAGCCTCACTGTGCCTATCAATTGTAGCCTCACTGTGACCATCAATTGCAGCCTCACTTGGCCCATCAAATGCAGCCTCACTGTGCCCATCAATTGCAGCCACTGTGCCCATCAATTGTAGCCTCACTGTGCCCATCAATTGTAGCCACTCTGCCCATCAATTGCAGCCACTATGCTTATCAATTGCGCCTCACTGTGCCCATCAATTGTAGCCTCACTGTACCTATCAATTGTAGCCTCACTGTACCCACCAATTGCAGCAACTGTGCCCATCAATTGTAGCCTCACTGTGCCCATCAATTGTAGCCACTGTGTCCATCAATTGTAGCCTCACTGTGCCCATCAATTGTAGCCTCACTGTGCCCATCAATTGCAGCCACTGTGCCCATCAATTGCGCCTCGCTGTGCCCATCAATTGCACCCACTGTGCCCATCAATTACAGCCACTGTGCCCATCAATTGCAGCCTCACTGTGCCATCAATTGCACCCACTGTACCCATCAATTGCACCCACTGTGCCCATCAATTACTGCCACTGTGCCCATCAATTACAGCCTCACTGTGCCCATCAATTGCAGCCACTGTGGCCATCAATTGTAGCCTCACTGTGCCCATCAATTGCAGCAACTGTGCCCATCAATTGTGCCTCACTGTGCCCATCAATTGCACCCGCTGTGCCCATCAATTACAGTCACTGTGCCCGTCAAATGCAGCATCACCGTGCCCAGCAATGGCAGCCTCACTGTGTCCATTAGCGGCAGCCTCACTGTGCCCATCAATTACAGCCTCACTTTGCCCATCAATTGCAGCCTCACTGTGCCCATTATGAGGGGTTCCCACCATCCCTGTGCTGAGTTCCCATGTCTGTACACCTGTGCCCATTAATTGCAACCTCAGTGTGCACATCATATGCAGCCTCACTGTGCCCATTATGAGGGGTTCCCACCATCCCTGTGCTTTGTTCCCAGGTCTGTACATCCGCTGTGCCCTGTATGAGGGGTTCCCACCATCCCTGTGCTGAGTTCCCGGATCTGTACACCCGCTGTGCCCATTATGAGGAGTTCCCACCATCCCTGTGCTGAGTTCCCATGTCTGTACACCTGCTGTGCCCATTATGGGGTGTTCCCACCATCCCTGTGCTGAGTTCCCGGGTCTGTACACCTGTGCCCATTAAATGCAGCCTCACTGTGCACATCATATGCAGCCCATCAATCAGCGTCACTGTGTCACAGTGTCACCTTATACATTGCTGTTTAGTGTTGATAGGACTTCATTATGCTGGTGTTCAGTGCTGGAATGGCCCCCTTTGTGGTGGACCCATTTTACTTTTATTCATTTATTACAGGTACTTATATAGTGCAATCACTTTACAAGGTGATTTACATACAGTATCTGACAAAAGTGAGTACACCCCTCACATTTTTGTAAATATTTTATTATATCTTTTCATGTGACAACACTGAAGAAATGACACTTTGCTACAATGTAAAGTAGTGAGTGTACAGCTTGTATAACAGTGTAAATTTACTGTCCCCTCGAAATAACTCAACACACAGCCATTAATTTATAAACCGCTGGCAACAAAAGTGAGTACACCCCTAAGTGAAAATGTCCAAATTGGGCCCAATTAGCCATTTTTCCTCCCCGGTGTCATGTGACTCATTAGTGTTACAAGGTCTCAGGTGTTAATGGGGAGCAGGTGTGTTAAATTTGGTGTTATCACTCTCACGCTCTCATACTGGTCATTGGAAGTTCAACATGGCACCACATGGCAAAGAACTCTCTGAGGATCTGAAAAAAAGAATTGTTCCACTCAGAATAGGCCTCGCCATGGTCGACCAAAGAAGTTGAGTGCACGTGCTCAGCGTCATACCCAGAGGTTGTCTTTGGCAAATAGAGGTATGAATGTTGCCAGCATTGCTGCAGAGGTTGAAGGGGTGGGGCAGTGGTGGCTGGTGCTCAACATTTTTTTTTTGGGGGGGGGGGGGGCGAAAACAAACTGAAACATTCTGAAAAATACTGGAAAAAAAATAAATTTCAGCCTCAGATGCAGCCTCACTGTGCCCATCAAATTCAGCCTCACTGTGCCCATCAATTGTAGCCTCACTGTACCCATCAATTGTAGCCGCACTGTGCCATGAATTGCAGCCTCACTGTGCCCATTATGAGGGGTTCCCACCATCCCTGTGCTGATTTCCCGGATCTGTACACCAGCTGTGCCCATTATGAGGAGTTCCCACCATCCCTGTGCTGAGTTCCCGGGTCTGTACACCTGCTGTGCCCATTATGAGGGGTTCCCACCATCCCTGTGCTGAGCTCCTGGGTCTGTACACCTGCAGTGCCCATTATGGGGGGTTAATTTTGTTTATTGAAAAATCTTACAAACAACTTATATACAATAAAACCATAATAAATAAATAAAACATATTTTCAAAATAATTGAATATGATTATACAAAACAAGAACATAATAAATGGTACAAACCAAATTGCGCACAACACAATCCCTACGGGAGAGCCAGACTAAGGAACATCACCGTCACCATGCATATAGCCTTTTATCAAAAATATATTTGATCTTGAAAATCTAGGGGAGTGAATCAAGAATACAAAGAAAAGCCGCACACCCCGAGATCAACAGGCAGCAGCTACAGAGTCCTGATATTCCTCCACGCCCTTATCCAGGCCTCCTGCTGCCACCTGCCTTTCTCAGGACCCTGAATCTTCCCAACCTCACCCAGAATGTCCTGCACTACCACTTCGACAGGGAGGATTTTACTCCGTAAGGATAACTGAAACCGTGCACTCCACGTGAAATAACGGACTACTAGACTAACTAAAAAAAGTTTTCCAAATCATAATCCCAATGAGTCTGGAATGTCCCATACACCCACTCTGCATAACTCATATGGGGGAGGAAGGGTATACTCAGAGCCCTCCCAACCCTCTTGTACACCTCTATATTAAAAGGGCATTGAAGTAGAAAGTGATCCATGGACTCCACCACTCCTCCACACTCCACTCTCGGGCAGCCCCGATCACTCATGGAAAGAAACTTCAAGTTGCCCTTCACATATAGTTTTCCATGAAAGGCAGGCCAAGCCTGATCCCTAAACTTCATTGGGATTCTCTCCAAATTAATCAATCGCAAACCCACCCCCAAAACCAGGCTTGGGTAATCCCTCAAGGCCAGTGGCTCGCAAAAAGCAGAGCTCATGATCCGCTTCTCAAGAAGTTTCCTTGGAAGAGATCTGACTTCTCCTGCTGTTACTTGCCACTGCCGAAGCATTTTCAAACACAGGGCAACATAAGCCGGGAGCTGTTCATGCTTGACCCTCAGGCTTTTCACTGGCCCACCATTTTCCCAGTCTCGCAGAAACGGCCTAAACTAGGACTGGAAAATACCAACCCACCCAGGTGGTCTCTCTGCCAACATGTTACCAAGATTATACTTCACAAACATCAGAGAGAAAAAGACTACAGGGTTGACCATCCCTAGACCACCCTCCCGCCTAGGAAGGTAAGTCACATTCCTTTTGACAAGGTTTATTCTGTTCCCCCATAACAGCTGGAAGAAACAACTATAGATCCTGGTATAGAGAGAACTGGCAAAATGCAAACAAAACTGACATACAGAAAAATTGGAATCAGGTAAGTCTTGATCAGATCAACCTTTTCCCTCAAGGAAAGCTGACAACCTTTCCAGCTTGCCACCTTGGCATCGGCATTCTCCAGCCTGTTCACCCAATTTGCATGACCATAGTCACCTGGGCCGAATTCAATGCCTAGAACCCGAATTTTTTGTTGGGGCTCCGGGAAATCATCCGGGAGATCAAAGCTCTCACCTTCCATGCCCATCCAGAAAGCTTCACACTTGTCCTGGTTGACCTTTGAACCTGATGCCTCTGCATACTGCCCTATCACTGAGACTACCTCTTGCGCCTCCCCAGTCCCAGAGATAAAAACAGAAACATCATCAGCATAGGCCACAACCTTCAAAGGAGGCTCACCAGCGATGCTCAAAGGTACCCCACACAAAAGTCCACTCTCTAGCCTTCTAATGAAGGGGTCGATTGCAAACACATATAGCAGAGGACTCAATGGACACCCCTGACGCACACCCGAGCCAACCGCAAAGGGCTACCCGACCCAACCATTAACCAGAGGAAAGCTTTCAGCCCCTTTGTACAAAATCTTGAGCCAATCAATGAAACCCCCCTGGGGAGACACATTAGGTATTGGCACAGACTCAGATGGACTCACAGTCACCCCAGCTGCTGAGCTCTGAGCATCCTCCATGTCCAGGCGGAAGAACTCTGTCATAAGCTCAGGATTGTTGTGCATTGCCTCAGGACACTGACTGTAAGGATGTCCCACCGCATTGCACAGATTGCACCTGATGATATTACAATCCTTCGCCAAATGTCCTATACCCTGACACAGAGAGCACTTCATCACTGGACAGGAGGATGCAAGATGCCCTTTATCACCACACTTATTGCAGAGCTTTGGCTGGCCTGGATAGAAGATGGTCAACCTGTCCCTCCCCAGGAAAGCTGAGGATGGCAGATGCTGGATGACATTATCAACGACCTTTAATTTTAGCTGCACAGACCATCCCCCCGTCCATATTCCCCGATCGTCCACAATCTGCAGAATCCCCCATCTGCAGAATCTTATCCACCACTGTCCTCCTATGTGGGGGGATTCCACCGCCTTCCCATTTTAACTGAACAACATTCCTCCTTTTAAACAGGGAGGAAGATAAACCATTTCCATGCTCCTTCCCTGCTTGTTGCCCCTTCCCAGATCCTGTAGCAGCAACACCAGCATAAGTTTTTCTTACACCAGCAGCATTTGCAGTCTTGCCCTTAGACACATTCAAACCTGCTGGCAGAGAGTCTGAATCAGCTGGGATAGCAGTCTTCTGATTAGCAGAGGCAGGACCCTCCCCCGAACACACAGTTTCTTTTCTGGGATCAATCACAGTCATGGCTGCTGCAGACTCCTGGAAAGTTGTAGCACTACTACACCCAGCATCTCCTCCACCATTCACAGGAACAGCTGCTGTGCCTGGTCCAGGCAAAGTCTCTGTATTGTCCATGGACCTCTCTGCAGACTGAAGCTGACAGTTATTAGCAGATGTTATTGCATGCTGTTCATTGTCTATGGGTCTGGGCTGACTGCCTGCAGCACTACAACCCTCAGCAAGCACATTGTCATTAAAGTTCACACCACCATCCTGCACACACACTGTACCTGCACCTTGTCTCTCCACAGGTCTTTCTTCCACAGGGCTAGGAACGGTGTCCATCTTTTCCTCATCATCCTGGGAAGCCACATTCGGAGGTGATTCAAGTTTATTGATAAAATCCAGCATGCCAGAACCTTCAACCTCCTGTTCAGATGTTCCACATTGCTGGGGAGGGAGGGGGACAGAGGCCTCCGCCAATGAGGGCTCAGCAGATGTCTGAGGTGTTGAAAAGCTGGGCTCATCCTCCGGGCCCACTTTCTCACTCTCTGCTGTCTGTACTTGCATCTCCTCACTGGTCTCCTCACCCTCCATGCAGGAAGTGGCTCCTCTTCTCATTTGGCTGAATCTTTCTTCATTCTTATATTTTTCTTTAAATGCTCCACTATTCTCCTTCAGAGAACTCACCAGTTCTTTCTGTTTCCGCAGAGCTTGTTCCAGGTCTTTCAACTCAGGCCTCAGAGCCGGTCTTTTCTTGCTGAACACTTTGGCACAAATCTGTTTTTTCTTTTTAAATTCATTTTTCAAAGCTACCAACTTCTCCTCTTCCTTCTCAGTCCGCTTCAACGTTTCAACAACCCTCCGTCTAAAGGCAGACAGGGGACTCATCTTTCCTTGGGCCAGGCCCAGTGTCATCCACAGGCTGAGGCCTATCCAGGGGGCCTCCACCAGGGTCCTCCCCAGGATCCTGCATCACTCCTGGGGCAGAGGAGCAACTTTAGCCCCTGGTCTCTGGAAGCACAGGAGCAAAGGAACTAGCAACCTCACTGTCAAGGAGCGGAATGGCAGTTTCCCACCATCCCTGTGCTGAGTTCCCAGGTCTGTACACCTGCTGTGCCCATTATGAGGGGTTTCCACCATCCCTGTGCTGAGTTCCCGGGTCTGTACACCTGTGCCCACTAATTGCAGCCTCACTGTGCACATCATATGCAGCCCATCAATTAGCATCACTGTGCCCATCAATTACAGCCTCACCGTCACTGTGCCCATCATTCAGCATTACTGTGCCCAAAATGCTCAAAATGCAGCCTCACTGTGCCCATCAATGAGCGTCACTGTGCCCATCAATTACAGCCTCACTGTCACTTTGCCCATCAATCAGCTTCACTGACACAATCCATGTCCAGACCAGTTGAGGCCCACGGGCGGCACTGAGATGGACGGATCGCTTAGCTAAGTTATTAGCTTACCCGTCCATTCCATCAGACTGTGCTGTCTGAGTGGTGGGGAAACCAGAAGTGGCGGTTCCCATAAGCCCCACCCATCATCCTCCAGACCCGCCAACCAGGTGCAGCAGGATAAAATGAATGGATGTAGAGTGGATGTAGAGTGGGACTGGAAGTGTAAACAGGATGCATGGCTTGTGCCCTGTTTACTTTCCAAACACCTCTCAATGAAGATTTTCAGCTGCAATCACCTGATTGCAGCAGTCAAGCTTCTAGTAGACGGCTCAGTGTCCGGTGACCGGCCGCTCTTAAAGGGACACTTTTTTTTATGTCCAGCTTTGGAGGGGGGGGGGGGGGCGGTGCATGACCGCCCCCTATTGACAGGCCACCACTGGGTTGGGGGTCAGCCTGTCAGTGCTCAGACCATACGCCGCACACTGCATCAAATTAGTCTGTATGGCTGTCTTCCCAGAAGGAAGCCTTTTCTAAAGATGATGCACAAGAAAGCCTGCAAACAGTTTGCTGAAGACAAGCAGACTAAGGACATGGATTACTGGAACCATGTCCTGTGGTCTGATGAGACCAAGGTAAACTTGTTTGGTTCAGATGGTGTCAAGCATGTTTGACGGCAACCAGGTGAGGAGGACAAAGACAATTGTGTCTTGCCTACATTCAAGCATGGTGGTGGGAGTGTCATGGTCTGGGGCTGCATCAGTGTTGCCGACACTGGAGAGCTACAGTTCATGAGGGAACCATGAATGCCAATATGTACTGTGACATACTGAAGCAGAGCATGATCCCCTCCCTTTGGAGACTGGGCCACAGGGCAGTATTCCAACATGATAATGACCCCAAACACACCTCCTAGGCGACCACTGCCTTGCTAAAGAAGCTGAGGGTAAAGGTGATGGACTGGCCAAGCATGTCTCCAGACCTGAACCCTATTGAGCATCTGTGGGGCATCCTCAAACGGAAGGTGAAGGAGCGCAAGGTCTCTAACATCCACCAGCTCTGTGATGTCATCATGGAGGTGTGGAAGAGGACTCCAGTGGCAACCAGTGAAGCTGATGAACTCCATGCCCAAGCAAGAGGGTTAAGGCAGTGCTGAAAAATAATTGTGGCCATACAAAATATTGACGCTTTGGGCCAATTTGGACATTTTCGCTTAGGGGTGTACTCACTTTTGTTGCCAGCGGTTTAGACATTAATGGCTGTGTGTTGAGTTATTTTGAGGGGACAGCAAATTTACACTGTTATACAAGCTGTGCACTCACTACTTTACATTGTAGCAAAGTGTAATTTCTTCAGTGTTGTCACATGAAAAGATATAATAAAATATTTACAAAAATGTGAGGGGTGTACTCACTTTTGTGAGATACTCTGTATATTGTACATTTACATTGGTCTCTGCAATCAAGGAGCATACAATCTAAGGTCCCTACCTCACATTCATACATACACATACTAGGGCCAGTTTATGCAGAAGCCAATTAATCTACAAGTATTTTTTGGAGTGTGAGAGGAAACCCACACAGGCACAGGGAGAACATGTAAACTCCAGGCAGGTAGTGTCATAGTTGGGATTCAAACTGAAGACCCTAGTGCTGCTAAGTGGAAGTGCTAACCACTTGGCCACCGTGCTGCCCGTTTTGTGCTCAGTGCTGGTTGTGCTCCTTCTACATTGGTGTTTGGTGGATAAAAGGACCCCTTTATTTTGGTATTCAGTTTTGGAAGGATACTCTATACCCTTTAGACTACTTTTTTTTAGACTACTAAACTAATGAAAGGGCCCGCTTTATGCTAGTGTTCAGTGGTGGAAGGACCCACTTTACATTTCTGTTAAGTAGTGGAAGGGCTCTCTTTATATTAGTGTTTAGGAATGGAAGTGTCCCTTTTACAAGGTAGTGTTCAGTGGCTAAAGGGACCCTCGGCCCCCCGTGCTTAGTGTTGGAATGGCCCCCTTTACATTGGTTCCATGTGTAGCGCTGGTAGATTTAAAATCTACCGCAGGTTAGGTAAATTTAGTAAATTGTGCATTAGGAAGGTTAAAAGTTCGCCTCTGTTCCAGCTTGGCTGACGTTGTGTGTGCTTCCGTGCTGACCGGTGGGTGTCACTGTTACCACTAGTCAGTGTTGGAAAGGCAACGTGTCAAAGTGTATAGATGCTCCTCTGTCTCGGAGGCAAGCTCGGTGGAGGTGGTCCTCCGAGTTGCATTCTGGGAAAAGGGTATTTATGGGACAGACGCCATGTTGTAGGGTTTTTTCTTTACAGCCACCTGCTGGCCCTCCTGGCCGACAGGTATGCGTTAAGGAGCTACCTCGTGGTCCTCCGATCGGGAGGCCCACGATGCTGCGGTGCAGGGGTGGGTCCAGAGGCTTGTCTGGGGCCTACCACCGTGGCCGAGGAATGGTCCTGAGCTGTCGGTCCTGTGTGACGAAGCTGGGCGGCCGAGGAGATCCCAGGGGAGGACCCGTCTTGGAGAGATCAAGCAGCGTGCTGGTCTATAGAGGGGCCTGGTGACTCGGTCGAAGGACCTATCCAAAAGAAGTAACTATACAGCATAGTGTTGCCGGTTCGGCTTAAAGGTTCAAGCACTGTGACTGACTGTTCACTGCAGAAAATCTGATACATCCTGTGGCAGAAGATAGTACGGAATTACCCCCCAAACTAGTCTGTGGCAGAGACTCTAGATTCGTGCTGCGTACTGGCTGCTAGACCGGTGAGAGAGGCCTATCCAGAGTGTGTCCCACAAGGGGAGCTCATTCCACCTAATTATCTGAATTCTACCAGGACATTTGTCGCTAAGATTCTATAAGAAGATATTTGAGTTTCTCCTGAAAGTTTCCTTTTCCGCCTCTTTCCTGCTACTTCCTAAAGTTTGTTTGTTCAATAAAGCATTGAAAACGTACTCCAGTGTTGATGCGTGTGACGTCCAGAAGTAAACTCAACGGAACCCCTAGACCCGGTGCCGGTAAAACAAGGGAAGCAAGGTGAAGGTAACAGACCCGCTTAAACCAGCAGCTCCACCGTGAGTTAGTGCTACATGTGGGGGTGTCGTCCGGGATTTGTTGACCGACAATTGTTGCAACCCAGTGGAGTGTTTTACCGGGAGTTTACAGAGAGAGCTGGACTTTGAGAAAAAAATCTTTTCAGGAAGAGGAAAGGTTAAACTGGGGGACTTTGCTTTTGAGTGCGTAGACGCTGGGCGCCAGAAGAGGCCCAGGAGCTACGTGACTGAAAGAAAAAGTGGGAGGAGTTACCCTACTTGCTACCGCGTGGGACGCGTGTAGTGTGCTTGGTGCCAGAGGAGAAGAGAGGCCTCGTGATCGTGCTGAAGGTTCAGTGTGTGGCCATGTCTTTTCCGGCGTTGCAATCGGTTGTGGGACCCAGAGTGTTCCCTGTAAGCACCGTGATGAATACTGTGCAATCGGGAACTCTGCTCACGGATACTGGAGTTCGAATGAAGCCGCAGGGGAAGTTTGTCCTGTATACCTCTGGAGATGTTGAGGGACTGGGCATGACCTGCCATCGATGTGGAGGATTGGCCGTACATCTTCGTCCATTCGGCCGATGTCCGCAGTGTGGAGAGTACTTGTTTGTGGTGGAGCCATCTACTATGCCACCCCGTGCCTATCGGATGGATTGGGTGACAGGTATCGCTACAGTGGAAGCTGCTACCGCTGCAGAGAGAGAGAGCGACGGGCCGCTTCTTTTGCCTGTTGCTACTGAAAATGTTTCAGAGAGAGTCACAGTTGCTGCCGTCTCATCAGGAGACATTACTTTGATTTTTGAGTCCACTATGCCTACTCCTGTGGTGCCTACTCAGAAGAAGGTGGGCTATGTGAAGGCTTCTCGTGGCCGTGGTCGAGGCCTACCCCAGAGGTTACCTGAGCCGGAGCTACCAGAGTCTACGCCTGGGACGGGTAAGCCACTGTTGGGGACTGTAAATAAATATTTGCCAGCGGAAGAATTAAGGAACTCGGAAATAGAATCCAGGTCGGATCTTTCCGGGGATGATGACTTGTTTGAGACCATGTCGCAAGAGCTATTGTGGTCACAAGGCGAGGATGTTGCCTCCACAATGATCCTTCTTGAATGGACTGCCATGAGTTCTGGGAAGACATCACCCTCTGTGGAGACGCACAGTGCCGTTGCTGGGACTTTGTCAAAAATTACTGATTCGCTACAGACACCGGCTGGGTCTATGGTGAAAAAGTCATTAGATTCCTGTGTACCGCCTGGTATGGGGAGAGACAGACCTTTGACAAAACTTGCTCGCTTGCAAAGGATGTTAAACAAGCGTGTGGCCGCAGAGTATGGTTTGGAGTTCCCCTATGTGCCCCAGGATGTCATGCGGGAGATTGAAGCTAATCGGGAGCTTTGGTATAGTGACGCTATTTGGGACTACTTGTCTGTGCCTAAGCCCTTTAGAAAGACTGGATGTTCTGTCCGGATGGATGAACGTTTCAACGGATGCTTTGTTCATTGGAACTATGGTCGGCATATCTATGCTGATAAAGTGGTAATCTGCAGACCGGGAAAGGACAATGCTGTGTACTTTATTACCACTGTGGATAAAGAAGGAAAATATGTGACTTTACCAGATCCTCGGTTTTACTGGTAATTATGGATACTATTACGTTGAAGTTACCTAGTTAGATAGCGACAGGGTAGGGAGATCTGCATGGTCAAGATCTACAGATCCTGTTCTGTGTTTAAATCCAAGGACTTCTGTTTGCTAGCCGGATTTCTTTTATAGAAAAAAAAAAAAAGGTTCTTACTCAGGGATGGACTCCTAAAGTATATTTCTTTCTAACATAAATAATAGGAAGAGAGTCTCATTTTAAATGAGGCTTTGCTCCTGGTGTTGCGCAGTGTGTATATATGTGTGTTTAAATATGTTTCTTTTTCAGGGATCATCGGATCATATGTATAGCTGGGAGGCTTTTCAGCTAGTTAGTTAGCGAGGATGTGTACAATTATATTGTGGTTTTGTTCGCGGCTGTGAACATAATGTTTTATAAGATATAAGTCTCATAATGTCTTTATACTGTCCTTTTTCTCTCTCTCTTTGCCTATCCAAAGTTATGAGAAACTCAAATGCTACTCTCAGGCTTGAGAGTTACTGTTACTGTGTTGAGACAGACATTGGGGACAATGGGGGTGTATGTAGCGCTGGTAGATTTACAATCTACCGCAGGTTAGGTAAATTTAGTAAATTGTGCGTTAGGAAGGTTAAAAGTTCGCCTCTGTTCCAGCTTGGCTGACGTTGTGTGTGCTTCCGTGCTGACCGGTGGGTGTCGCTGTTACCACTAGTCAGTGTTGGAAAGGCAACGTGTCGAAGTGTATAGATGCTCCTCTGTCTTGGAGGCAAGCTCGGTGGAGGTGGTCCTCCGAGTTGCATTCTGGGAAGAGGGTATTTATGGGACAGACGCCATGTTCTAGGGTTTTTTCTTTACAGTCACCTGCTGGCCCTCCTGGCCGACAGGTATGCGTTAAGGAGCTACCTCGTGGTCCTCCAATCGGGAGGCCCACGATGCTGCGGCGCAGGGGTGGGTCCAGAGGCTTGTCTGGGGCCTACCACCGCGGCCGAGGAATGGTACTGAGCTGTCGGTCCTGTGTGACGAAGCTGGGCGGCCGAGGAGATCCCAGGGGAGGACCCGTCTTGGAGAAATCACGCAGCGTGCTGGTCTATAGAGGGGCCTCGTGACTCGGTCGAAGGACGTAGCCAAAAGAAGTAACTATACAGCATAGTGTTGCCGGTTCGGCTTAAAGGTTCAAGCACTGTGACTGACTGTTCACTGCAGAAAATCTGATACATCCTGTGGCAGAGTATAGTACGGAATTACCCCCCAAACTAGTCTGTGGCAGAGACTTTAGATTCGTGCTGCATACTGGCTGCTAGATCGGTGAGAGAGGCCTATCCAGACGAGCAAAGAGTGTGTCCCACAAGGGGAGCTCATTCCACCTAATTATCTGAATTCTACCAGGACATTTGTCGCTAAGATTCTATAAGAAGATATTTGAGTTTCTCCTGAATGTTTCCTTTTCCGCCTCTTTCCTGCTACTTCCTAAAGTTTGTTTGTTCAATAAAGCATTGAAAACGTACTCCAGTGTTGATGCATGTGTTGTCCAGCAGTAAACTCAACGGAACCCCTAGACCCGGAGCCGGTAAAACAAGGGAAGCAAGGTGAAGGTAACAGACCCGCTTAAACCAGCAGCTCCACCGTGAGTTAGTGCTACACATGATTAAACAGGGCCCCTTTATACTGGTGTTTAGTGGTGGAACGACTCTTTTTTCACATAGTAAAAATATATTTTTCACATTTAGTGTCTCTAAATCTAGTATATCTTACTTGTTCTGGCATATCTAAATGCAGATTTTCTGCAGTGCCATGCTCATCATGTCAGAAAAGCTGCTGCTGCACAAAACTATGCTGGCATGGGCCTGAAGATCAGTTCACAGAAAAGTAGTCTGCTTCTCAAGCAAATTTGAGGTGCACTGTATCACAGCTCAGAGAGTTTTCCAGTTCTGTAAGGCCCCATTCACACCTGAGTGTTTTGAAGCTTGAAGCTCCAAAACGGTCAACATCCAAACTCCTATGATTGTGCCTGGTCACACCTGAGCATAGTTGTTGCTTGAAGCTTGTAGCTTGAAAAAGTTCATGAGCTTCTTTTGAGCTACAAACTTCAAACATTTTTTCTCCTAAAAGAATTTCAGTGGTAGTGCCAGAAAAACATACAAACATATGTGAAAAGTGCATGGAAATGCACATATCACACATTTATTTTCCTAGTACCTAGCTTTCCATTAACTAAAAATATTTTTTTAAAAAGCTGTAAATTCTCAGATGCCCACAAAAGCTCCTGTACAGATGCTCAAAAAAATAAATAAAACAAATCCCGCAAAATGACCAAAGACCAAAGTGTAAATGGAACTTATGAGAGCTGATGGACCTTTATGTGCAATGTAGCACAGTTTTAGAAACCTACTGTAAGCGCTACAGACTGGTGTTTTACATTTAAATGTAATTCAGATAACATTTTTATGTATAGTGAAGGCAATGACTGATCTGAAGTCATGTTTAAGTGGCACCTAAGGTCACAACCTGTATAAGTAAGTGAGTAAGTAAGCATAGTAGCATTTTAAGACACCAAGTCCTCTTTCTTTGGCCTCTATACCCTTGGTGTTATAATATTGTAATGATCATTAAAACCTGTCAACTTCAATGGTAAATATTACACATTAGTGTATCCATTGTGACCTGTTTCATTACATTCAATTACAGTTGCTTGAATATATTATGTAAGTGCTGAAGTTTACACTTATTAAATCATAATTATAGCCCTTTGAAACATTGGTAGTAGCTCTGCTATCTCTGCACAATGACACATTTCATTTGTTCTGATAAATATAAGGCAGGTTGGCATAGTGCTACAGTATTTCTACGTTTTGATATTGTTAGAGATTTAAAGGTTTTTTTTTTGTTTTTTTTTTTATACATTTTTGTTTCATTAAGATGAAAGTTGCTTTACTGTATGTTTTCTGTTTCTATTATTGTGAAACATTGCTATACAGTTGTGTAATTCTACAGCACTTTTTAAAGGGTCATACTTAAAGTATATGTGAACTCTTACCTTGTAAAACAACCCATTCAGATTAAAATAAAAAATACAAGGCAAAAGCTTTCTGTATACAGTGCCTTGAAAAAGTATTCACCCCCTTGGCATTTTTCGTGTTTTGTTGCCTCACAACCTGGAATTAACATGGATTGTTTGAGGATTTGCATCATTTAATCTACAGAAAATGCCCACAACTTTGAAAATGTTTTTTTCTTATTTTTAATTATTGTTATCGTGAAGCAAACACCAAATAGGACAAAATAACATAAAAAGTCAATGTGCATAACTATTCACCCCTCTAAAGTCAATACTTTGTAGAGCCACCTTTTGTGGCTATCACAGCTCCAAGTCGCTTTGGATAAGTCTCTATGAGCTTGCTACATCTTACCACTGGGATTTTTGCCCATTCCTCCTTGCAAAATTGCTCCAGCTCCATCAAGTTGGATGGTTTGCGCTTGTGAACAGCAATCTTTAAATCTGACAACAGATTTTCTATTGGATTGAAGTCTGGGCTTTGACTAAGCCATTCCAACACATTTACATGTTTCCCCTTAAACCACTCAAGTGTTGCTTTAGCAGGGTGTTTGGGGTCATTGTCCTGCTGGCAGGTGAACCTCCGGCCTAGCCTCAAATCACACCCAGATTGGTACAGGTTTTGCTCAAGAATATCCCTGTATTTAGCACCATTCATCTTTCCCTCAACTCTGACCAGTTTCCCAGTTCCGACTGCTGAAAAACATCCCCACAGCATAATACTGCCACTACCATGTTTCACTGTGGGGATGGTGTTCTTTGGGTGATGTGATGTGTTGGGTTTGTGTCAGACATAGCGTTTTCTTTGATGGCCAAAAAGTTCAATTTTAGTCTCATCAGACCAGAGCACCTTCTTCCATACATTTTGGGAGTCTCCCGCATGCCTTTTCGCAAACTCAAAACATGCTATTTTGTTTTTTACTGAAAGTAATGGCTTTCTTCTGGCCACTCTGCCATAAAGCCCATCTCTATGGAGCGTACGGCTTATTGTCGTCCTATGTACAGATACTCCAGTCTCTGCTGTGGAACTCTGAAGCTCCTCCAAGGTTACCTTAGGTCTCTGTGCTGCCTCTCTGATTAATGCCCTCCTTGCCCGGTCCGTGAGTTTTGGTGTGTGGCCGTCTCTTGGGAGATTTGCTGTTGTGGCATGTTCTTTCTCTTTGGTTATGATAAATTTGATGGTGCTCCTATCATCATCATCATCAAAGATTTGGATATTTTTTTATAATCTAACCCTGACTTGTACTTCTCAACAACATTGTCCCTTACTTGTTTGGAGAGTTCCTTGGTCTTCATGGCAGTGTTTGGTTAGTGGTGCATCTTGCTTAGGTGTTGCAGCCTCTGGGGCCTTTCAAAAAGGTGTGTATATGTAATGACGGGTTTTGGAGGCTGGGTGACAGGAGGTCAATATTAGGTACCGCATCCCATTTTAACATTAGAAAAGAAGGAAAGGGCAAGCGGACTTTTAAGGTACCAAGGATTGAATGTACAATCAATTTAAAAAAAATTAAATTTTATTTAAACAATTTTTAAAAATCGCAATAAACATTTACAGGGATCTCATAAAGATTCTTAAGACATATACAACCACTTCATACTCTACATGTTTCGCTCAGATGAGCTTCCTCAGGAGTTTTGTGGAAGTGTCACATGAAGTTAAAATATACTATAAGAGAAACAACAATTATAAATGGTTATGCTTTGAAATCAGCACAAAAAAAAAAATCTCAAGGCTTGTCAACAAAGACATGTTAGTAAATTTTGTTATATTATAGTAATTAAATATTATACAAAGTTACATTATTCATAGATGATAAACTGAAAATGGATGCCTACCAGAAGCTTGTATTCACAAAATATTGATTGTAATTCACACTATTAAGCCAGGATTTATAAACTAGCAAGACCTAATTTGTAATCAAAGAGATAGGATAAAATTATTGTTCAAATGGGTCAATGATGATTATGACTATATAATAACGATTCTCTCTTTTGTGAATTACAATCAATATTTTCTGAATACAAGCTTCTGGTAGGCATCCATTCTCAGTTTATCACCTATGAATAATGTAACTTTGTATAATGTTTAATTACTATAATATAACATTTACTAGCATGTCTTTGTTGACAAGCCTTGCGATTCTATTTGTGGCGATTTCAAAGCATAACCATTTACAATTGTTGTTTCTCTTATATATTTTTACTTCATGCGACACTTCCACAAAACTCCTGAGGAAGCTCATCTGAGCGAAACACGTAGAGTATGAAGTGGTTGTATATGTCTTAAGAATCTTTATGAGATCCCTGTAAATGTTTATTGCGATTTTAAAAAAATTGTTTAAATAAAATTTGTATTTTTTCAAATTGATTGTTCATTCAATCCATGGTACCTTAAAAGTCCAGTTTTCCCTTTCCTTCTTTTCTATATGTAATGACAGATCATGTGTCACTTAGATTGCACACAGGTGGACATCATTTCATTAATTATGTGACTTCTGAAGGTAATTGGTTGCACCAGAGATTTTTATGGGCTTCATTTTAAAGGGCTTTCATTTTATGTATATATTTTTTTTGCAGTGGGTTCTAGGTTTATCCTGGTGCATGACAATGCCTGGCCTCATGTGGCAAGAGTATGAAGCCAGTTCCTATAACCTAAATCCAATAAAACACCTATGGGACATTAAGTTTTGTTCCATCTGACGCCGCCAGGTTGCACCTCAGTCTGTTCAGGATCTCAGTGATGCCCTGGTCCAGATTGGAGAGGAAATACCCCAGGATGCCATTCATCATCTCAGGAGCATGCCTTGAAGTTGTCAGGCATGCATACAAGCATGTGCGGGCAGTGGCCTAGTGTGGGTTTTCAGCGCCCAGGCAAGGCAAGTAATTTGCGCCTAACCCATGGACTTTTAGCACACAATGAGTCCCTTCCACTAGTACAGTATAAAACCCCTTACCCCCTAAGCACATGTATTGTATTTTATGAAAATACTGATGTATTTAAAGTAAAACTTATCTAATACAAATTTGTTTCCAAACATTGAGTGTGAAAATGCATTACACAATAATCTCCACATATTCAGCAGGTCTATGAATACATTGTAAGTGAAACATGAAATGTAATTTTTACAAAAATAAGATTAGTGCACATAGTACCATCTTAAAGTGGAATTTTAATAGAAAACTGTGGAACAGAAAATTAAGTCCTGCTAGATCACTTCAGGCTAGCCCCTTTTGCAGGTAGAGCTACAGTGGGTATAGAAAAGAATCACCCCCTTTAAAATAATCACATTTTGTTGCTTTGCAGCCTGCAGACACTGTTTTTGCTTTGTCCAGCTACATTTACTATAAGTGCAACTTATAACATCCAAGTGAAAGATATAACACCAACACGTCAGGTAAAAGAATCAAAAACAGAATCACTTATTTGGAAAAAGGATCACACCCCTCCTAAAAATGAGTTGTAAACTCAATCAGGTGTAGCTAATCACCTTCTTAATCGCACACAAAGCCATTTTGACTTTCAGCTGTTGTCATTTTGATTAGTTCATCATGAAAAGAGCTTTCCTGTAACATTTCAGTCCCTGGTAGTACAACTACAGTTGTGGACAGGCACAAGTCAAGAGATGGATAAAAAAAAATGTAAGGCTTTATCAATGCCTGGAAGCACAGTGAAGTCTATTTTTAAGTAGTGGAAGGTATTTGGTACAACGCAGACTCTCCCTGGATCAGGACATCACTCCAAACTAGCCAGGAGGTCAGAGAGGATTCCAAAAGGCCTACAGCAGCAGGGACTGGAGTACTTGTCAGGATAAAGGAAAAATGGATGGGGCAAAATACTATCAAACTCTTGAGGAAAATCCAAAGACAACTTTTGGATATGACGCTGAGCACGTTACCTCAATTTATTTGGTCAACCATGGCGAGGCCTGTTCTGAGTGGAACCTGTCCTGTTAAACCACCGTATGATCTTGGCCACCATGCTGCAGCTGTTTCAGGGTCTTGGCCACCATGCTGCAGCTCAGTTTCAGGGTCTTGGCAATCTTCTTATAGCCTAGGCCATCTTTATGTAGAGCAACAATTCTTTTTTTTAGATCCTCAGAGAGTTCTTTGCCATGAGGTGCCATGTTGAACTTCCAGTGACCAGTATGAGAGAGTGAGAGTGATAACACCAAATTTAACATATCTGCCCCCCATTTCTTTACATTGTAGCAAAGTGTCAATTCTTTCATGTCACATGAAAAGATGTAATAAAATATTTACAAAAATGTGAGGGGTGTACTCACTTTTGTGAGATACTGTATATTGTACATTCCCATCAGTCCCTGCCCTCAAGGAGCTTACAAGCTAAGGTCCCTAACTCACATTCATACTTACACATACTAGGGCCAATTTAGACAGGAGCCAATTAACCTACCAGCATGTCTTTGGAGTGTGGGAGGAAACTGGAGTAACTGGAAGAAACCCACGTAAACACAGGGAGAACATGCAAACTCCAGCCAGCTAGTGCCATGGTTGGGATTCCAACCAACAACCCTAGTGCTGGCAGGTGGAAGTGCTAAACACTTAGCAACTTTGCTGCCTCATACATTAATAGACAAACTGCTGTCAGTTTGCAATAATGTTCTAATTGTCATTTTTAAATGCGCTGCCACAATTCAGGTGGATCGTCCTTTCCATCCCCAGCCTTGGCATGAATTGTGTGGTTATGAACTTGTTAAAGTAAAGCTAGCCAATCAAATGGGTAAGCAAGGGCCAGCACAAAATAACTGGCAGTATAAATCAATATGTTAACATCTGTAAGAAACAATCATTTTTGGAATTTTTGAAACTGAAAGTCATAAATGTGCCACAGGTAAAAAATGTGGAAAAATATATGATTTTGGTTGGTTAAATTTCTCTTTCAACGATCAATGCTGTCAGAATGTGTGTACATACACACTGGAAATCTAAACAAGTTCTAGCCCTTCATGAATGGTTAGTGAGGCTAAATAAAGTAGCAGAGATGAAGGAACTGATCCACATAACTCAAGACTTGCTAAGTTTATAACGTGGTTCTAATGGATATAATATAAAAGTGTATGTAAACCCTAAACAATGAGCTTCTCTAATTTGCTACCTTTTGTTCCATTAAATATATCAATAAAATGTCTTGTTATATGTTTTGATAAGAGGAAAATTACCAGTGGATTGTGTCCTGTTGCTAGTATTGCCTGTGGGGTCCCTGCAACTGATAGCTTTCCCATTACTGACTTAAGACTAGTACACACGAACCGAATGTCAATCGGCATCGGCCTGTTTCTATTGAACTGGCCGATGCCGGCCGACATTCGGTCTGTGTGTATGGTAGCCAGTCCGACAGAAGTTGGCCGTTCAGCCAGCTTCTGTCGAAGGCTCATGACCAAAAAAGGCCTGCCAACCGGCCTCCCGATCAGCACTCTCAGCCAATGGCTGGGAACGTTGACTGAATGTTCTGGCGGGAGGGGGCGTTCCCCGGTCAGATCACAATAAAAAAGCAGGGGAGATCACTGTACTAACATCAGATTGTTAGTACAGCAGGTCCAACCTGAGGTATCAGTTTTTTTTCGTTCAACTCAAAAAATTTGTGGTGTGTATTAGGCTTTACCATGTTTTGTTCTGAACTGTGTCTCTGTGTGAAAGTGATTATCCTGGTAGAGATAAGACTTACTCCTTTCTCATGTCAGAGCTACCTCCAATGACTGGTGATCAAATGATTGGTGGGGTAATGATCAAGAAGCAGCAGAAGAGGTTTAGGAAGTGGAGATCCACAGAATGGATGAAGCAGAAGCAGAGATCCATGCACTACAGGTTATCGAGCGCAAGGTCTCTAACATCCACCAGCTCCGTGATGTCATCATGGAGGAGTAGAAGAGGACTCTAGTGGCAACCTGTGAAGCTCTGGTGAACTCCATGCCCAAGAGGGTTAAGGCAGTGCTGGAAAATAATGGTGGCCACACAAAATATTGGTACTGTAAATTATAAATATATACCGCGCTGTCTCAAAGAAAAAAAAAAAACTAAAAGCAGCCAGCACAGCAGTGGATAAAGTTGCAAAAATGACAAATTGGGTGAAATGTGCAGCGCTTATGGGATCATGTAAAACCATAACAAATAATATGAGTACAAAAACGTGAATAATAAATGATGTGCTCAAAAATACTCCAAGCAGTCCTCTATTATGACAGGTGATGTCTATAAACAAAGGAACTTGGACCTGTGATGTCCAAAAAAGAAGAAAAAAAGTCAGTGACAAGCTTCAATCATGTGTGATGATAATCCTCAACCACATGTGGATATAATATAGTGACAGTCTTTAACTTTAAATATGTATGGTGTAATAACAGTTAATAGGTCCACCACCAAAGACACCAGAAGCTGCTTACCAAAGGGATTGAACTCAAATAGGTGTACACCTAGTGAGTCAATCAAGCTTTGTGGTATAATATACCAAGGGGATCAGATGCTCTATCCAGATATGACCTCCAGATGGACCTCCGAACAAGTGTAAGGTATGGATGGACTCAGTAGATATAGGCAGTCAGCCTCATCATTAAAAGAAAGAGGAAGGCATATAGTGTAACTCCGTATGGAAATTTTAATACATAAAAAGCAAAGGAAATACACTCACGTGTTAGCAGTCAAATCAAGCGCTTGTATAAAAGAAGACAGTGGTCTCAGCATATCCTTCTGACGCGTTTCAACTTAGATGATGACTTCTAAGTCAAAACGCGTCGGAAGGATATGCTGAGACTACTGTCTTCTTTTATACAAGCACTTGATTTTACTGCTAACACGTGAGTGTATTTCCTTTGCTTTTTATGTATTAAAATTTCCATATGGAGTTACCCTATATGCCTTCCTCTTTCTTTTAATGATGGGGCTGACTGCCTATATCTACAGAGTCCATCCATACCTTACACTTGTTCGGAGGTCCATCTAGAGGTCATATCTGGATAGAGCATCTGATCCCCTTGGTATATTATACCACAAAGCTTGATTGACTCACTAGGTGTACACCTATTTGAGTTCAATCCCTCTGGTAAGCAGTTTCTGGTGTCTTTGGTGGTGGACCTATTAACTGTTATTACACCATACATATTTAAAGTTAAAAGACTGTCACTATATTATATCCACATGTGGTTGAGGATTATCATCACACATGATTGAAGCTTGTCACTGACTTTTTTCTTCTTTTTTGTTTATAGACATCACCTGTCATAATAGAGGACTGCTTGGAGTATTTTTGAGCACATCATTTATTATTCACGTTTTTTGTACTCATATTATTTGTTATGGTTTTACATGATCACATAAGCGCTGCACATTTCACCCAATTTGTCATTTTCACACAAAATATTGACACTTTGGGCCCAATTTGAACATTTTCACTTCAGGGGGGTACTCACTTTTGTTGCCACCTGTTTAGACATTAAAGTGTAAGTAAACCCCCTAGCCAAGGAAGCTGTAATCTTTGCCTCTGTTTAATCTACAACTGCCATGATGCTGCACATGTGATCACTTTAGACACCAGCCATTGGACGGTTTGACAGTTTGGTTGAGAGCACAACCAATGGGAGTGTTACATTTCCGACACGTGCCGGAAATAAAACTGTTTTATGGATGGGTTTACTTCCGCTTTAATGGCTGTGTGTTGAACTATTTTGAGGGGACAGCAAATTTACACTGTTATATAGGCTGTACACTCACTACTTTACTTTGTAGCAAAGTGTCATTTCTTCAGTGTTGTCACATGAAAATATATAATAAAATATTTACAAAAATGTGAGGTGTGTACTTACTGTTTTGAGATACTGTATGTGTAAAGAGGTGTGTAAATTGACGGTGTTATATAAGTGCCCATAATAAATAAAATAAATAATAAATCCAGAGTTGGTAAGATATAATTACACTAAATACTAGTCTACCAAAAAAAAAAAAATTGTGTAGGAACAAGAAAGTGCACTGAAATTTTAGGTGGCCATCCAGAACCTGAAACCTTTGCCAAATTTAACCCTGTGAATATGGATAGGTGTTATTAGTTGCACAATGCTCAGAAACCTTTTTTATTGATTTTGGTCATCCCAATGTATGTATAAGGAAGAGACCATGACATTTCTCCAACAGTTATCAGGACCACCATCTGAGCTGACCAAAAATTGGCTAGGTAAATTTCATCAGAAGTGGTTTACAGCTTGCAAGTTCATTGCAAAATACTGTTTTTCAAATACTATTCCTACAAAAAGAAAATGGTTTTAATTAAAAAAAAAAAAGCATATCTAGAGATCTCACCATGGTGTGCTCTCCTGCTTAGTGTGGTCAGTTTTTAATAGAAAAGCAGAGGGACTGGTAGGATTGCCAGGGATTTCACACAAAGGAAACAATGCAAAGAGAATAGGATACTTTCTCATACAAGTACATAGTACAGCAGACACATATCAGGAATATGAAATGCTGGGGTAACCCATTTTAAGAGGTTTCTGTAAATTCATTATATATTGAAATTAAAGGGGTACAGTAAACGTTCATGTTTCACAAGTAATAATGTCCTGTAATGTAAACAAAAGTTATGTGCATTTCCTGACTCGATAAAAACTTTTAAACAATCAAATTATATTATTATAGATGTTTATTGAATGTGTATGTTATCTATTGTCACTTTTCTTATCAAACAAAATAAAAATCAGTTGAACAAAATAAAATTTTCATTTGATGTTCCTTTGCCATGTATTTTTTTTCTAACAGTCCGATATATTTTATTGGCCATTTTAAATAACAATGCCTTCTTATGTGATTTTATTACCAAAGGCCCATATCAGACACAGTCAAGAGGGAGATACTGTGAGCTAATCCCTTAATTTATGCTTATTATTATAAAAACAAAGAAAAACATGTGTCACATGAATTACTCACACTATACAACAAAACTGAAAATTAAAGCAAAAGCTGGTTATAGATTCATCAAAACTCTTCCAGTTCATCAGAGGTCGGTAGAATTTTGATCTGTGTCTATTCCTGCTCGACATAAGTCAATCATTTGATTGACATCTGTTGAATGAAAATATTGGAAAGCATTTCTCAATCAGCTCTTGCAGTCAATCAGCTTCATCCACTGATCAGGTGGATGCAGCTATCAGAATACAATGTCCTGTGGCTAGAGATTCCTCCATCCAAAAATAAATCGTATATGGCTACCTTCATTCTATTTAACAATCACATCAGTACAGTGCTATGATTGGGAAACAAAGAAGAGTAAAAATAGAACTATGGACTTAAAAAAGATTTATACTCACCTAGGTGGATGCAGCATCGATCTGATTCTGCTTCTGTCCCCTGCGGCTCTGCAGTGAGAACTGAGTGATCAAACACTGCTGATCACTTAGTTCTCCCCTCTGATCTGCCCCTCCAGCACTCACTGGAGCGCTGGGCTGTGGGGGGGCGGGAGGGGCTGGCTCAGTCTCCCAGCGGATCGCTAAGAGGCTGAGCCAGGTGCCGATTCAGGTATCCGGGTGGATTCCGACTGAAAAGTCGGGATCTTTCCTGAGCCTGGACTGGTTAAGTGGTGTCAGATGAAAATGGGTTTTAGGAGTGCAATACAAACTGCACTCCTGTGATTCATAAGAGAAGTATAGTCGAAAAATCTTTGGCTATACTGAAGGTCAAGTTTCCTTCATATAGGCGCTATAGACCCAATACTATCTGTTCTACACCTATTGTTAAGCTACTCTAAATATTACTTTCAACTGGCACATTGAAACGGGTGCATTTACTGATATTGTGGATTCTGTCTTCAGAAGAGTGGGTAATTATGATGACAAGGAAGAAGCACAAGTGTAAGGGGTGGGGGGCTTGCAGCATTAAGATGGGGTATCATAAACTGGCCATAAGCAGCTCTAATTTCGGACAACTCCTGTGAATTGGTCAAAATTCGAGCTGTGGAAGGCCTTGTCGATACCACCAGCTTATCAAACTTTGACTGGGAAATTAAAGGAGCTGAGCGGAAAAAAAGTCATCCAAACAGTGACTGTAGCTAATTTTAAATTTAAATTTCATGTGGTGGTGTTTGAAAATTCATACAAGTAAGGCCCTTTGCACACGGGGAAGTCTATTTGCTGTGCATGCCTCCTGGTGTTTTAGTGCACATGGGAAGCACAGGTGTAGCACCCAGTCCCTGAACTAATAGGGTCCTAAAACATGAGTACAGTGTTCAGCCCCATCCAGCCACAGCCTGCCATTTACAGTACTTTGACAGGCTAGAAGCAGCAGGGCTGGACATTGTACCTGTGCCTCCCGGGCACACTAAAACACGGGAGGCATGGACAGCAGCTAGACACCTCATGTGCAAAGGGCCTAAAACGCTTAACCTGTTAGTGAAAAATATTATATAGTTACAAAATATGGCATCTAATGAATGTAAAAATCTGTGTTGGTAAAATGCTGTGCTTCATTAGTCAGTGCTGAAATGACTTGGTGAATACATCAGCAATAAGCGGGTGTTTTTGCTAAGCCCTGAGAGACTATTTTGTCTTTAAACAGCATAGCTCACTCCTGCTAAGTACTTTGCACAGAGTGTTAACTGCCCATTTAGGCTTCTTTTATGCTTTACTTTATTTTATCAAATCATCTCAAAAGCACATATGCAGAATTAGATGCACTTTCCTCTCTGTGGTTGTTTGTTTTTTCCTTTTTTCTAACTTAAAAGTTTAATTAAAAATGTGGCCTTTGCTAACACGTAACAGCATGTTAAACTCAAGGCCCTGTAGAAGCAAATGTCATAAAAGGAAGCTTGAAATCAAAAAGTGTATTGAGCTAAATGGCTGAAATATACACAAACACTCAGAAGCATGTAAGCAAAGTATCGGCTTCACTTTGTGCTGCATGACGTTAAAATTAATGTGGACTGCGGCATCTGTCTGATTTTGATTCTCCAGATCCCATCATTTGTATCTCTCTCACATGCGAGTCCCCCTGTCTGAGGCAGCATCTGCCAACTCACATTTTATTAAATGTATCTATTTGTTATTTCTTCACAACTGGCCATTCTACCTGTCTGCATGGGAAAGCTTGAAGTTGTTCTCATTCAAACAGTTATAAATATGTAAAATAATTTAAAATAATATAAATAGCTAACTTAATGGCAAAGGACATACTTGCTCAGTTTCTTGAATATTGGTACATGTTGGAAGTGCTGGTACAAACTACTGATTTGGTGTTGTCACATAAAGCTTAGTTGCATGACTTATGCCTTGCTACTATGTGAACAGAGAAATTGGGGGATAATTTTACAGCTGACATTTCTTATAAAAGGTTGTATGAAGGTACAGTAAATAGGCATTGCAATTCCACTTTTCCAAGGTTGCAATTTAGCTGGTCGAGTTATGTCATTTTGCTTGAAATAACAGCTTAAAACAGCTCACTAAGTGACTAGTAAGAGCCCATGAATCTCCATTATTCTGGCAGTGTAATACTATACTGATGTGCTGTTATACGCAGTGTAACTGCACTTTGAAAATGGCTAGGTCCTTGGCCTTTTCCATATCACATATCATGCACTGAATTAGACAAAATGATGTTAAGGCCTGGGCTATAATCCCATACAACTAGATTATGGCTACTTCACGTGCAACCTAACTTGCATCAATGGTGATGGGCAATTTTGAAATACAGTATATGCAGTGCAGGGGCCAAATGCCCTTAACAACCAAGAAATAAGTAGTAATTGCATGAAAGCCTCATGCAAACTATATTTAGCTTTGGATAAAGTCAGATTTTTATTTCCCTGCTAGGGAGAGTCGCTCTCGATTTGTGATCACTGACACCAGGAGTTGGCACCAGAACAGTAATAGAGGAACATTGTACCATAAGAGATGTCTAATGCCACTTACACACGACCGGACTTTCCGGCAGACTAGGTCCGACGGTCTTCCCGATGGACTTTCAGCGGATTTCCAACGGACTTTCTGAACGAACGGACTTGCCCACACACGACTGGACTTTCCAGCAGTCTAGGTCCGACGGTTTTCCCGACGGACTTTCGGCGGAGTTACGGCGGATTTCTGAACGAACGAACTTGCCCACACATGGACTAAAGTCCGTTCATTTTGAACGTGATGAGGTACGACGGGACTAGAAAAGGAAGTCAATCTCGCCGCTTTCATCGGCTAGATTGACACCTTGCGAGCCCCGTCGCAGGAGCCAGCGCAGAGCATACCAGGCCCTTAGGTCTAGTATGGATTTTAAGGGGAACCCCCTATGCCGAAAAAAACAGCATGGGGTCCCCCCAAAATCCATACCAGACCCTTATCTGAGCACCGGCCGGTTGGGAAAGGGGGTGGGGACGAGTGAGCGCCCCCCCTCCTGAACCGCACCAGGCCGCATGCCCTCAACATGGGGGGGTGGGTGCTTTGGAGAAGGGGGGCCCCCCACCCCAAAGCACCTTGTCCCCATGTTGATGAGGACAAGGGCCTCTTCACGACAACCCTGGCCGTTGGTAGAACGGCCAGGGTTGTCGAATGTTACGATGTAACGCCAGGGTAGAATGTTACGATATTTAATGTTACACCCTAAATACATGTGTAACATGAAGCATTGTCAGAAAAATAGACTTATAAGCTGGAGGGTCAACATAAGGGACAGCTAGATGCGATCTTCTGTAAAGTACAATGATCAATGCAGTAAAGTGAGTTCTCAGTACAGTACTGGAGCTAATTCTTAGAAGTTAGTGATGCAGGACTGCTTCTTTCTCAACCAGACAGCAATAAAGACACTGTCACATATACAGCTTTCTTATTTACCTTAGTTGTGCATTCCACTCTTTATTTCCCTACATTGTAAATTTGTTTGTGCAAGTCTTTCTCTCCTACTGTATCTTTTTATTGCTTCTTGTTATTTTTACATTTCTATGTGACAGTTATATCTGCTCCTTACTGAATATAGTCTGCTTTTTTTGTATTACTAACCTGTTATATCCATGACTTTGTTTCTTAACCAAATATAGTCCCTTCTTCATAGGAAATGTGGATTTAGGCTATGTTCTAAAACACAATTTCCAGAATCAGTTCTAACCAAACTATGTAGCTACATTGCACGCAGAGCCATAATCATCATAACTCAACAGAAAAAATTTGATACGAAAAAAGAAGCCTTCTGAACTGTGAATTAAAATTAGGCCTTGTGAAGTTCAAAACAAGGCACATGGAAAGGTTGCAACCCCTATACCCAGAATACGTGTGGCTTTTTAATAAGCTGAATAAATGTTGTATTGATTTTGAAGGTTAACACTAAGCCTTGCCATACACAGAGCAAATTACTTTCCTGCAACCACGGGTTGCAGCCTATCGATAATCGCAGGTAAAGCCCGGCATCCTGGTTGTACCCAAGTTGATTGATCAACTTAATACATAATTCTGCCTGCCCATGCATGGTTCGAATCTCGGTCGGTTCAGCAGGAAACGGCTGATATTCAAACCATGTATGGCCTGCCTAAGAGTATGGCCTATAATTTATGATCTGCTTAAAGATTGGTTTAAGCCTTGTACACACAGCCCAATGTCGGATGCCTTCAGCCGGTTCAATAGAAATCAGCCTACATTCGGCCCGTGTGTACTGCAGTCGGTCTGACAGAAGGCGGCCGTTCGCCTGGCTTCTGTCACAGGAGCATGACTGAAAGGACCCTTTCACACTGGGGCGGGGGCAGCAGTAAAGCGCCGCTATTATAAGTGGCGCTTTACCGTCGGTATTCGGCCGCTAGCGGGGTGGTTTTACCCCACGCTGGCGGCCGAGAAAGGCAGAGAGGCGCTTTGCCGGCGGTAAAGCCGCGCTGTCCCATTGTTTTCAATGGGCAGGAGCGGTATACACTCCGCTCCTTCACCACTCCGAAGATGCTGCTAGCAGGACTTTTTTTCCCGTCCTGCCAGCGCACCAGCGCACCGCTCCAGTGTGAAAGCCCTCGGGGCTTTCACATTGGGATCAAAGCAGCGGCACTTTCGGGTCGGTTTGCAGGCGCTATTATTAGCACAATAGCGCCTGCAAACCACCCCAGTGTGAAAGGGCCCAAAAAGATCTGACAATTGACTCCTAATCAGAGCACTGACCAGGGTGTCCCCCTGTCAGAACACAATAGAACAGTGGGGGAGACCGCTGTACTACATGCACTCTCATTGCTTAAGTCATTGTAAGGATAGAGAGGGTAAAAAAGGGGGAGAGGTATGCCTATATATCAAGAATAATCTACAAGTTAATGTGAGAGATGACATCACTAAGGGAGCTAGGGAGGAGGTGGAATCCTTATGGGTAGAGTTCCAAAGGGATGAAGCTAAGGGTAAATTAATACTGGGAGTATGCTATAGGCTCCCTAACCTGAGGGAGGAAGGGGAGACAGATCTATCACAATTTGGATTAGCAGCAAGGATGGGAAGTGTTATCATAATGGGGGATTTTAATTATCCAGACATAGACTGGGGGAAAGGAACCACGCATTCATCTAAGGCTCACCAGTTCGTAAATGTCTTGCAGGACAATTTTATGGGTCAGATGGTAGACGCTAGGGATGAGCCAAACACCCCCTGGTTCGGTTCGCGGCAGAACATGCGAATGGACCCGAATGTGAAAAATCAAAAGTGCGAATTTTAAAGGCTAAATATGCAAGTTATTGACCTAAAAAGTGTTTGGGGACCCGGGTCCTGCCCCAGGGGACATGTATCAATGCAAAAAAAAGTCTAAAAAACAGCCGTTTTTTCGGGAGCAGTGATTTTAATAATGCTTAAAGTGAAAAAATAAAAGTGAAATATTCCTTTAAATATCGTACCTGGGGGATGACTATAGTATGCCTGTAATGTGGCGCATGTTTCTCGTGTTTAGAACAAACCCTGCACAAAATGACATTTCTAAAGGAATAAAAGTCATTTAAAACTGCTTGCATCTGTAATATAATGTCGAGTCCCGGCAATATGGATGAAAATTACTGAGGAAAACGGCATGGGTACCCCCCGCCCATTATCAGGCCCTTTGGGTCTTGTATGGATATTAAGGGAAACCCCGCACCCAAATTAAAAAAAAAGAAAAGGCGTGGGGCCCCCAGGCCCTATATACTCTGAACAGCAGTATACAGGCGGTCCAAACAACTGTAGGTTTGTTCTTAAGTTGAATCTGTTTGTAATTTGGAACAGGTACATTTTGTAAATGTAGCTCCAGTCTAAAAATCTATTTTTAAACTTTTTGGATAACATAGGGAAGTTATCACCCCTGTAACATTTGTTTTGCTGTCTGCGCCCCTGTTCAGAAGATTTCACCTCACTTTCTGTCCCAATGACAATTGGATTTTGAAAATTTGGGGTTACTAGGGAAACAAGGATTGTTGATAAAGCATCAGTGGAGACACCTTTTTCCCATATTAACTCTTACAGGAGAGAATTTCCCTTCCTAGCGGTAGATTTCCTCTCACTTCCTGTTGTCTCCCTGTTGTAAGTAGGAGTCGTTCGTAAGTCGGAAAGTTGAAAGTAGGGGACCGCCTGTATATACTATACGGCCTGCCCTATATACTCTGAAGAAGATTGGGCCTTAGGTGTTGGTGGTACCACAACACTGTAAGCCCTCACAGTTACTCTTGGTGGGCGCTGGAACGGGCCCTGCTGTGAAATATTATATCAAGAATTGCAATTACATGCCCCTGTTGAACAGGGGCAGAAAAATTGGGCCTTTGGTGGTGGTGTGGTGGTGGTGCTACAACACTGTAAAGCCTCACAGATACTCTTGTTGAGCGCAGGAACGGGCCCTGCTGTGAAATCTTAGAGCAAATTTTGTAATTACATGTCCCTGTTAAACAGGGGCAGTAAAATTGGGTCTTAGGCACTGGTGGTAGTGCCACCACACTGCAACCCCTCACAGATACTCTAGTTCAGCGCAAGAAGGAGCCCTGCTGCAAAATATTACAGCAAAAATTATAATTATACGCCCCCTGTTAAACAGGGGCAGAAAAATTGGGCCTTAGGCACTGGTGGTGGTGCCCTGAAACAAAAATGTTCTTAGAAGCTATCAACATGAACATTGTGGAGGAATAGGATAGTCACTCAGCATAGGCAGACTTCAAGGGATCTCACATTCATAGAAAAATGTATCGGTTACATCAGCATAAGGTGCTTGGTAGCTGGTGATCCAAGACTGATTCATTTTTATGAAGGTGAGCCTATCAACTGAGTCTGTGGACAGGCGCACTCTGCCTCCAGCAGCACTGAATGTGCTTCAGAAAGAACACTGGATGCAGGACAGGCAAGTAGCTCAATTGCATATTGTGCAAGCTCTGGCCAGTGATCCATCCTCAAGACCCAGTAACCCAAGTCTGATCTTGCCCCTAGGTATTCCTGCACCATGTAAATCAGACACTGGCGATGGTTGCTGAAACCGATCAGACCTTGGGGCTGTGGACTAAAGAATTGTCTGAATGCATCGGTCAGATGGCCACCTTCTCCACCACTCCTTCTGTGACTGACTGAAACCTCAGCAACACGTTGTCCAGGAGGACCAGGAAATTGTAACCTTCCAGGCTCTGGAAACGCATTGCACAAACCTTTCTGCAAGGCCTCCCGAAGAGGTTTCATCTTATGCTCCCTCTATGAAGGCTAGTTAAGTTCCGCAACCTTATCCTTGTAATGTAGATCAAGAAGGGTTGCCAGCCAGTAATGATCCCTCTCCTTGATACCACAAATCCGAGGGTCCTTTCGCAGGCTTTGCAGGATCAGGGAGGCCATGCAGCGAAGGTTTGCTGAGGCATTCCATCCGGAGTCCTCTGGGTCACTAAGGATGACATGATCCACAGCCACGTACAAGTCCATGGGTTTCTGGGGACTGAAAAACGATCCCTTGAAGACTGCTGCTGATGCTGAGTGCTAGGCTCCACCTCCATGCTGACACAATCCTCATCCTCCTCCTCCTCCTGTGTGATCGGCGGGCCCGTAGGAATACAGTCTGGATAAAGGGAGCCTTGAGAGGTAAAGTCCTCCTCTTCCTCCCTCTGTTCTGCCTCAAGCGCCCTGTCCATTATTCCACGAAGCGTGTGCTCCAACAGGAAGACAAGAGGGACAGTATCACTGATGCATGCACTGTCACCATCCTCAAATGGTGACAGGACAGTGCATGCATCCTTGATTAGTAGCCATTGGTGTGGTGAAAAAAAGCCAAGCTCCCCTGACCCTGTCCTGGTGCCATACTCACACAGGTACTCATTGATGGCCCTCTGCTGCGTGTGCAGCCACTGCAGCATTGCCAACGTTAAGTTCCACCTGGTGGGCATGTCACAAATGAGGTGGTTCTTGGGCAGGTTGCATTCCTTTTGAAGGTCAGCCAGACAAACACTGGCATTATATGACCAGCGGAAATGCCCACAGACTTTCCTGGCCTGCCTCAGGAGATCCTGTAAGCCCGGGTACCTGCACAATAACCGCTGCACCACCAAATTAAGGACGTGAGACAAACAGGGAACATGGGTCAAGTGTCCCTGTCGGAGGGCGGAGAGGAGGTTGGTGCCATTGTCGCAAACCACCATTCTGTCAGGGCTGGCTCAGCCCTTCTTTCTCTGAGCTTGCCGCTCAGCTGTTGGCTAATTGCCAGCTCTCATCTCTCTCCAGTTAACCAGCTGTTGTGGATCTGCTCGTCAGTCCCGCCTACTTAAAGATCTCCAGCTCACTTCATTCCTGCCTTCGCCTTGGTCACATCACAAGAAACAATCTCCTGCATTCCTGTTTAAAGACTGGCTTTGCTGACATCCATTCTGGCTCCTTATCCTGCCTGCTGTTCCTCTACTTGGATCCCTGACTTCTGGCCTGGCCGATTACCCGATCTGGTTACTGAACTCTGGGATGGCTGACTATACAAACCGGTTACTAAACTCTGGCTATGCTTTGACTACGCTTACTCTATTTACCTTTTTATTTTTATTAATAAACAAGTGTGATTTTACTGTACTTCTGTCTCTGTAAGGTTCATGGTTTCTGACAGTAGGTGAAGGCCATGAATTCAGAAGATACAGTCAATCCACTTGTTGGTAATATTTTTTCCAGATTGGATGAGCAAGATCACAGCATGGATCAGTTTGCTCATGGCATTACAAACGCTCCTGAGTCGCACGGCTCACCTGGAATCCCCCACTGTGGCTGCTCTGGGAAACCTGAGTTGCAGGCAGTCCCTGCTGCTGCACCAGTCTCTCTGCAGGCTCCCGCCTTAAGTATTACCTCTATAAGAGGTATGTCTGCTTCCGCCCCGCTTCCCCAGCAATTTGGGGGCGATCCAGTTCAATGCAGAGGGTTTCTCAAGCAAGTTGAGATATACTTTGCGATGCTGCCCCAAGCGTGATATCTTTGCTTTCTGAGAGAGCCTTGGCCTGGGCTAACCCTCTATGGGAAATGCAAAAACCTGTTGTCTTGAGTTACCCTGAGTTTGTGGCCTGCTTTAAAAGGGTATTTGACGTTCCCGCATGCTCCGCTTCTGCTGCCAAGTGCCTCATGTCCAGAGGACGAGAACTGTTGCCGACTACGCCATTGATTTCCGTACACTGGCAGCAGAGGTTGCTTGGAACAATGAGGCCCTCGTGGCTGCTTTTTCTCATGGTCTCTTGGATTCCATCAAGGATGAGATAGCAGCCCGAGATATACCCACTGAGCTGGAGAGCTTGATCTCGTTTGCCATCCTCATTGACTCCAGACTCAGAGAAAGACTTTTTTTTTTTTTTAAGGAGTGCTTGCGGAAGCCTCCTGTATGTTTGCCTCCGAGCTTTGCAGTCCCACCCGTGCCTCCTGGTACCGAGTCGGTCAGTGAAGATGAACCCATGCACTTGGGCTTTACGCGTCTCTCTGCAGATGAGAAAGAAAAAAAGAGACCTCCATCATGGCAAATGTATGGTGGTCCCATCCCTAGTGTAATGGAACAAAGAAAAATATCCCCCTTCAATGGGACTTTTACAGACCACCAACTCTTTATGGTAAAAAAATAGTGTATTCTAATGATATACAATAAAAAGACGTAAAAGCGTCTACACAATACAAAAATACATTCCATAAAGAAACAAGACAAGAAATATGCAAATATGAATCATGTCATATGTACTCTCCTAGGGGTGGTGTACCCCAATACCCAACGCGTTTCCAGTATTCTAATACCTTCATCAGGGGTTGAGAGTTGAAAATGTTGGAAATGTTTTACAAATGTCTGAATTCCAATGGGATGATTCTATGTTCAAACAGCACTAAAGATGATTTAATCAAGTGAAGTATTCCATGGATGCCAAACCATAGTAATGGAAGAGTTGTAAGTGTACTGTGTTTCCAGCATCAATGTTTGTTAGGCACAGCTGCTAGGGACAGGTGAGCCTTAGAGTTTTCCATATGGACTGCATAACAAGCGGATAAATATCTGGACGTCCCAGAGTAGTTAAGGAGTAGGTATCATCAATCTGTCAGTGCCTGCCTCTCGTTTGCCATCCTCATTGACTCCAGACTCAGAGAAAGACTCTTTTAAGGAGCGCTTGCGGAAGCCTCTTGTACGTTTGCCTCCGAGCTTTGCCGTCCCACCCGTGCCTCCTGGTGCCGAGTCGGTCAGTGGAGATGAACCCATGCACTTGGGCTTCACGCGTCTCTGAGGATGAGAGAGCCTTTAGGAGGAGGGAGAGATTGTGCCTTTATTGTGGCCAGACAGGTCACTTTTTGAAGTCTTGTCCTACCTGTCCTGAGAACACACGAACATTGAGGTCCTATCACTGACAGACCTTAGGTGGTGTTGTGTCGTCCCCAGTTATCCAGAAGGATAAGCCCCTGGTTTTGGTTACCCTTTCTTGGGCTGAGACGTCTATCGAGATACAGGCTCTAATTGACTCTGGGGCTGTAGGCCTGTTCATTGATGATTGAATTCCTGGGCTGTCATTTCCACTGCTGGTTTTTCGATGGACCCAGAGAAACTTTCGGCAGTCCTACAGTGGCCTCGACCCATGGGGTTACGTCCTCTGCAGCGTTTCCTGGGTTTTGCCAATTATCGGAAGTTTATTCGTAACTTCTCGTCTCTGGTCAAGCCCCTGACTGATATGACCAGGAAAGACGACAACCCACAGAGTTGGTCTCCAGGTAAGGCCTTTGAGAGTCTCAAGGCTGCCTTTGTTTCTGCTCCTGTGTTGGCACACCCTGATCCTACGTTGCCTTTTATCCTAGAAGTTGATGCTTCTGAGACTGGAGTTGGCACCCTTCTGTCTCAACGTCCTAACTCTGAGTGCACTATGCATCCGTGTGGCTACATTTCCAAGAAATTGTCACCGGCAGAGTGCAATTACGAGATTGGTGACAGAGAGCTGTTGGCAATCATTTTAGCCCTGAAAGAATGGAGACATCTCCTTGAAAGGTACCACTGTGCCGGTTCTCATTCTTACTGATCACAAGAATCTCACATTCTTGTCTGAGGCTAAACGCGTCTCTCTCAGAAGGGCGCGATGGGCTCTTTTCTTGTCAAGTTTCAATTACATTGTCTCATTCTTATATGGTACTAAGAATGTAAGGGCTGACGCCTTGTCACGACAATTTTCCTCCACTTCCAATTTGGAGTCGGTTCCGGTTCCTATGATTCCTCCTGATCGTATTCTGGCTATGGTTCGCACCAGTCTTACTTCTCCTTTGGGTGACAAAATTCTTGCTGCTCAGGTCGATGCTCCTCCTGAGAAACCTTGTGACCACTTTGTTCCCGAGAGTCTCCGTACTTACCATTCTCCCAAGGCTGCTGGCCACCCTGGGAAGAATCATCTCTTTTGGGCCATTTCCCAACAATTCTGGTGGCCTAGTCTACGTGCTGACGTAACCGCCTTTGTAGCTGCCTGTTCCATGTGTGCTCAGAGTAAGACTCCATGACACCTTCCAGTGGGCCTCCTACAACCCATACCCAATGGAGAGAGGCCCTGGACCCACCTGTCTATAGATTTCATTGTGGAGTTGCCCAACTCCCAGGGCAACACAGTTATCCTTATGGTGATTGACCGGTTCTCAAAGATGTGTCATTGTATTCCACTTAAGAAGTTGCCCACTTCTAAGGAACTGGCTTCCATTTTTGCTCGGGAGATCTTTCGCTTACATGGGCTACCCAAGGTGATTGTCTCAGACAGGGGTAGTCAGTTTGTGTCCCGGTTTTGGCGAGTCTTTTGTGCACAGCTGGGAATTCAGCTTGCTTTCTCCTCTGCGTATCACCCGTAGTCTAATGGGGCCGCAGAACGAGCCAATTAGTCCTTGGAGCAATTCCTACGTTGCTATATTTTTGACCATCACAACTGGTCAGACCTATTACCATGGGCAGAGTATGCTCACAATAGTGCCTTGAATTCTGCTTCCCGATTGTCTCCATTTTATGGCGAATTATGGTTTCCAACCTTCCATGTTGCCTGACTCATTTGTTCCGCAGAGTATACCTGCGCTAGAGGAACATATCCGTGGTCTTCGTTCCACTTAGACACAAGTCCAGGAGGCTTTGCATCATGCTAATGATAGGTACAGACTCCATGCTGACAGCAGACGCCTGCCTGCGCCTTCCTACCAGGTTGGGGACAGGGTCTGGCTGTCATCTCGCAACCTCCGACTTCATGTTCCCTCACTGCAGTTCGCACCTCGGTTTATTGGGCCTTTCCGTATCCTTTGCAGGATTAACCCAGTGGCTTACGTGTTGGACCTTCCTCCTATGCGCATCTCAAATGTGTTTCATGTCTCCTTATTGAAACCGTTGGTCTGCAACCGCTTTACCACCTCGGTGCCACGTCCTCACCCTATACAGGTTGAGAACCATGAGGAGTACGAAGTACAATCCATTGTTGACTCCCGTAGGCGCAAACAGTACCTGGTGCATTGGAAGGGGTACGGACCGGAGGAACGCTCCTGGGATCCTCGGACATACATGCTCCTGCCCTCCTCCGCGATTTCCATAGATGTTTTCCTCTCAAACCCGGTAGTCCTCCGAGGGGGAGGGGTCGTTGAGGAGGGGGGGGGGTACTGTCAGGGCTGGCTCAGCCCTTCCTTCTCTGAGCTGGCCGCTCAGCTGTTGGCTAATTGCCAGCTCTCATCTCTCTCCACAGTTAACCAACTGTTGTGGATCTGCTCGTCAGTCCCGCCTACTTAAAGATCTCCAGCTCACTTCATTCCTGCCTTCGCCTTGGTCACATCACAAGAAACCATCTCCTGCGTTCCTGTTTAAAGGCTGGCTTTGCTGACATCCCTTCTGGCTCCTTATCCTGTTTGCTGTTCCTTTACTTGGATCCCTGACTTCTGGCCTGGCTGATTACCCGATATGGTTACTGAACTCTGGCTTGGCTAACTACCCGATCTGGGTACTGACTGGGCTGACTACGCTTACTCTATTTACCTTTTTATTAATAAACAAATGTGATTTTACTGTACTTCTGTCTCGGTCTGGTTCATGAATTCTGACACATTCCTGGCTGAAGCTGGCGTGGCGTCAACCACCTCTGAGTCTGCCCCTGCAGAGCTGACAGAATCTCTGCCCCAGTGTGGCTCCTGTCCCCTAAGCAGACCAACTCAAGCACCGCATGACATCTTTTTGCCTGAGTACTTGGGTAGCCCCTTGAATGCTTACGGAGCACTGCTGGTTTCAAGGACAAATCTGCAAAGGAAGAGGCCATAGAGGAAGAAGAAGAGGAGGGGGTGGAGGAGAGATGTGTGGCAGAATCACCACTACTAGCATTTTGGAGGCGTGGTGGAGGAACAAGCTTCAACAATACTGCACCCTGTCCTGCATCCTTCCCAGCTGCCAGCAGAGTTACCCAGTGGGCCGTGAAAGAAAGGTAACGTCCCTGTCCATGCCTGCTGGACCATGAGTCAGTGGTAATATGCACCTTACTGCTGACCGCCCTGTCCAACAAGGCCAAGACATTGCCTTCCACATGCCGGTAGAGAGCCAGAATGGCCTTCTGTGAAAAGAAATGGCGTTTGGGAACCTTCCACTGAAGTACCGCACATTCCACAAATTCACGAAAGGGGGCAGAGTCTACCAACTGAAAAGGCAGCAGTTGGAGTGCTAGCAATTTAGCCAAGCTAGCATTCAGCTGCTGAGCATGTGGATGGCTGGGACTGAATTTCTTTTGACGGTTTAGCAACTGGGGTAGGGAAATTTGCCTGCTACAATCGGATGTTGGTGTAGCGATAGCAGATTGCCCGTAAGTACTTGACACACCTAATTCTACACCTTCATTCTCTCGGTCAACGCCAGTAACACACTACACAGGGCCAACGTGCAGATGGCCTTATATAGTGTGGGGCGTGGACTTAACCCCCTGAGCCATAATTGGCCAAAGGCACCCTGCCTTTGGCCAATTATGGCTCTTTGCTGATGCCGCTGTGATTGGCCAAAGCATGCGGGTCATAGTGAATGCTTGGCCAATCATCAGACAGCAATGCACTGCAATGTCGAGATGCAGTGCATTATGGGGCGTGACGCGCCACTCAAATTTGGCACAAGCGCCCCATAAAGTTCGTATTTCGATTAATGATCGAACAGCCAATGTTCGACCCGAACATAAAGCTCATCCCTAGTAGACGCACCAACTAGAAATAAAGCGTTACTGGATCTACTGATTACAAACAATACAGACCTGATCACGGATGTGGAAATTTAGGCAACAGCGATCACAGGTCAATTGGCTTCAGTATAACTTACACCAATAGGAAACATAAGGGGAATACAAAGACACTGAATTTCAAAAGAGCCAACTTCCCTAAACTACAAACCTTGCTAGAAGGCATAAATTGGGATAAAATCTTTGGAAAAAAGAACACGGAGGAGAGATGGGTTTGCTTTAAGAGCATATTAAATAAGGGCATTAGCCAATGAATCCCATTGGGTAATAAATTTAAAAGAGCAAACAAAAGTCCTGGATGGCTTAACTCCAATGTAAAAATGCATAAAAAAGCAAAGGAGAAGGCCTTCAAAAAATACAGGGTTGAAGGATCATCAGCATTCAGACTTTACAAAGAATGAAAAAAGAAATGTAAGGGTGCAATAAGGACGGCTAAGATAGAACATGAAAGACACATAGCGGGGGAGAGCAAAAAAAAATCCCAAGAAATTCTTTAAGTATATAAACAGTAAAAAAGGGAGGACAGACCATATTGGCCCCTTAACCACTAGACATCCGCGCTATGGCCGAATGACGGTCACAGCGCGGACCTGCATTCCCGGGAGGACGTCATATGTTGTCCTCCCCTGTGCACGCTCACTGCGTGCGCCCTGCAGGGCGCGCGCCGGGCGCGCTGTGATCAAACGAGTCACTGAGACTCGGCTGATCACCGATCTGAGTAAGGGGCCGGTCCCGGCCCCTTACCATGTGATCAGCTGTCAGCCAATGACAGCTGATCACATGATGTAAACAGGAAGATCGGTAATCGTTTTTTTTTTTACTCGCGCTGACAGCGCGAGTAGAGAAAAAAGCCGATCACCGGCTCAGATGTCAGGGACATCGGGCCCGAAGTGGAAGCACAACACATTCCTCATCAGTGCCACCCAAAAGTGTCACCTAACAGTGCCCACAGTGCCACCTACCAATGCCCACCTGTAGTGCCAATCAGTGCCACCTGTCAGTGCTGCCCATCACTGCCACCCATCAGTGCCCATCACTGCCACCCATCAGTGCCCATCACTGCCACCTATCAGTGCCCATCACTGCCGCCTCATCAACGTACATCAATGAAGAAGAAAAAGTACCCGTTAAAAAATTTTTATAACAAAATATAAAAAAAAAATTTTTTTTTTTTTAAAAATTCAGGTTTTTACATTTTTTTAACAAAAAGTAAAAACCGCAGAGGTGATCAAATACCACCAAAAGAAAGCTCTATTTGTGGGAAAAAAATGATAAAAATTTCATTTGGGTACAGCGTTGTATGACCGTGCAATTGTCATTCAAAATGCGTTAGCGCTGAAAGCTAAAAATTGGTCTGGATAGGAGGGGGGTTTAAGTGCCCTGTAAGCAAGTGGTTAAAGAATGAGGGAGGACATCTGGTTACAAAGGATGGGGAGACGGCAAAGGTATTGAATTTATTCTTCTCAGTCTTCATGAGGGAATCGGGGGGCTTCAGTAACCAAAACTGCAGTGTTTATCACACATCACAGGAAGCACCTCCATGGTTAACAGAGGACAGCATTAAAATTAGACTTGGGAAACTTAACATTAACCACTTGCCGACCGCCGCATGTACATTTACGTCGGCAGAATGGCACGGCTGTGCAAATGGGCATACCGGTACGTCCCTTTGAATTTCCCGCCGTGATCGCGCCCGCGGGTCCCATTGACTCGATGTCTGCCGGTCTTCCGGCAATCATGTCATGGAGAGGTAGAACGGGGAGATGCTTTTGTAAACCGTAAACCCGTAAACCCGTTCTGCCTAGTGACAGGACAGTGATCTACTGCTCTCTGTCATCGAGAGCAGCGAACACTGTCCTGTGTGTTCAAGCCCAGCCCCCTCACAGTTAGAATCACTCCCTAGGTCACACTTAACCCCTTCACCGCCTCCTAGTGGTTAACCCCTTCACTGCCAGTGTCATTTACACAGTAATCAATGCATTTTAATAGCACTGATCGCTGTATAGATGACAATGGTCCCAAAATAGTGTAAAAAATGTCCGATGTGTCCGCCGTAATGTCGCAGTCACAATAAAAATTGCAGATCGCCGCCATTACTAATAAAAAAAAAATAATAAAAATGCCATAAAACTATCCCCTATTTTGTAGATGCTATAAATTTTGCGCAAACCAATCAATATACGCTTATTGCGATTTTTTTACCAAAAATATGTAGAAGAATACATATCGGCCTAAACTGAGGAAAAAAGGTAATTGAGCAGCCAAATCCTCCGGAGCTGAAGTGGTTAATAAATCACCGGGGACCAGACGGCTTGCACCCGAGGGTACTTAGGGAACTCAGGCAAGTAATTGCCAGACCATTGTTCCTAATTTTTACTGACAGTCTACTGACTGGAATGGTACCAGCTGATTGGAGAAAAGCCAATGTAGCACCAATATTTAAAAAGGGCCCATAATACATCCCTGGGAATTACAGACCAGTTAACCTAACATCAATAGTATGTAAACTCTTGGAGGGGAAGATAAGGGACTATATACAAGATTTTAGTAATGAGAACGGTATCAGTAGCAGTAATCAACATGGATTCATTAAGAATCATTCCTGCCAAAATCTACTAAACTTCTATGAGAGGGTGAGCTGCCATCTAGATAAAGGAAGGCCCGTAGACGTGGTGTATCTGGATTTTGCAAAAGCATTTGACACAGTTCCCCATAAACGTTTACTGTACAAAATAAGGTCTGTTGGCATGGACCATAGGGTGAGTACATGGATTGAAACCTGGCTACAAGGGAGAGTTCAGAGGGTGGTAATAAATGGGGTGTACTCGAAATGGTCAGGGGTAGGTAGTGGGGTCCCCCAGGGTTCTGTGCTGGGACCAATCCTGTTTAATTTGTTCATAAACGACCTGGAGGATGGGGTAAACAGTTCAATATCTGTATTTGCGGACGATACTAAGCTAAGCAGGGCAATAACTTCTCCGCAGGATGTGGAAACCTTGCAAAAAGATCTGAACAAATTAATGGGGTGGGCAACTACATGGCAAATGAGGTTCAATGTAGAAAAATGTAAAATAATGCATTTGGGTGGCAAAAATATGAATGCAATCTATACACTGGGGGGAGAACCTCTGGGGGAATCTAGGATGGAAAAGGACCTGGGGGTCCTAGTAGATGATAGGCTCAGCAATCGCATGCAATGCCAAGCTGCTGCTAACAAAGCAAACAGAATATTGGCATGCATTAAAAAGGGGATTAGTTCCAGAGATAAAACGATAATTTTCCCGCTCTACAAGACTATGGTCCAGCCTCACCTAGAGTATGCTGTCCAGTTCTGGGCACCAGTCCTCAGGAAGGATGTACTGGAAATGGAGCGAGTACAAAGAAGGGCAACAAAGCTAATAAAGGGTCTGGAGGATATTATTTATGAGGAAAGGTTGCAAGCACTGGACTTATTCTCTCTGGAGAAGAGACGCTTGAGAGGGGATATGATTTCAATATACAAATACCATACTGGTGACCCCACAATAGGGATAAAACTTTTTCGCAGAAGGGAGTTCAACAAGACTCGTGGCCACTCATTAAAATTAGAAGAAAACCTTAAACCTTTAACCTTAAACTACGTAGAGGGTTCTTTACTGTAATGCCCCGTACACACGGTCGGATTTTCCGATGGACAATGTCCGATCGGAGCGTGTTGTCGGAAATTCCGACCGTGTGTGGGCGCCATCGGACATTTTCCATTGGATTTTCCGACACACAAAGTTGGAGAGCAGGAGATAAAATTTTCCGACAACAAAATCCGATCGCGTCAATTCCGACCGTGTGTGGCCTGTTCCGACGCACAAAGTGCCACGCATGCTCAGAAGAAATTCCGACACGGGACAGCTCGTTCTGGTAAACTTAGCGTTCGCAATGGATACAGCACTTTCGTCACGCTGCAATGTTCAAAATGGTTTAATACAGCGCACTCTCTTCTTCTTTATAATGTGACAAGAATTAAGTCGTTTTGCTGCTCATATTCACACACACTTCTCACAAACTTTTATTTGTGTTTTTTTAGTGGGATTCCATGAATATATTGTTATTAGTTGTCACATCTGACAGTTTTATATATTTTTTATTTTTTGGATTTTCAGCCTTTTTTTTTCTTTAATGTTTGGATTTTTGCCAAGGCTGATCTTTGTTCAATGTTATTTTTATTTTTACTCCCGAATATTTTTGTGTGTGTTTTGTGCGTCAAGTTACCCCAACACCATTGATATCTTTTATTATTTAATCTCAAGGAGATTGTTTGGTGTTGGTGTCCCTTGTTCATTTCACATTGTATATTTGAAATGTACCTGAATCCTCACAAACCAACTGTCCTTTTTGAAGTAAAACACATAGGAGAGTATAATTCAAAACAAAAATCATTTAAGGGATCAGAACCAAACAAAGAGGAAGGCAACACTGGATCAACAGGAGAAATTAGCGAAGCCTGGGACCCCCACGGCAGACATCAATTCTTCAACATCAAAATTGGTGGCCTGAGGAGTCCATATGTAAGGGAGGCCAGTCTGGTCCAGAATTCGCAGAGATCCGGATAGCAGCAGATGACATCTGTGTCCCCAGGCTGTGGTACCACAAGAGGCTGCATTTTTTGGCCGACCAGACTGAACCCAGGGCAATCACTGTCTGGTCTTCCTTCCACGCTTCCTTCCGGGCTGTGGCTGTGCAGTTGGAGATGTGGCAGGAGGAGGAGTAGGACCTGGAGGAGGAGGAGGACTGGGGGGACCTGGAGGAGGACTGGGGGGACCTGGAGGAGGACTGGGAGGACCTGGAGGAGGACTGGGAGGACCTGGAGGAGAGGGAGGAGGAGGACCTGCAGGAGGAGGAGGAGGACCATCCCCAAGATGTGTGTGAGGTGTAATTTGGCCCCTCATACCTTTCTCCAGAGCCTCCGATATGAGGGCCTCACACAAGACTTTTTGGCCCTCCTCCATCCTCTGCATTTTATAGGCTATGAAGGCAGCAATGTTCTCCTCCATGGTGTGGGGTGCTCCCAGGACCTCTGTAGCCCTCCAAAAGAATGCTATAGCAGCCTCCTCTAGGGTACTCCTCCTACTGCCACTTTCTATTTTCAGGGGGGGTGGAGGGACCTTGATATCAGCCAGCCGGCTCGGCCACCTCCTGGCTGAGACTTCCCTGTGTATGAAAAAGGGACAAGGTTGTAATGTTTTGCATCATCAATCACAATCCTAAATTAGTACTCCCAACTAACATCTAGTTAACATCATTGATTGGACAAGCAGAAATATTTAGAGGAATGCTATACCTGGCTCAATCTGGGCTCCTTCACATGTGACCTGGAAGGCCCAGATTGGGCGTCAGAAGCCTCAGCCGGGGGGGGGGAAGGAAGCGTGGAAGAAAGACTGGAGAGGGATGGCCTGGGTTCAGTCTGGCCTGCCAGAAAGTGCAGCCTGTCGTAGTACAACATCCTGGGGACATAGATGTCATCTGCTGCTCTGGATCTCTGTGAATCCAGGACTTTCTTGCGCTCCCTCAGATATGTGCTCCTCAGGCCACCAATGAAAATCTTTAAATAAGTGATGTCTGCCGTGGGGATCACCTGCTTCACAATTTCACACAATTGCTCCAGTGCTGCCTTCCTCTTTGCTTGGTTCTTGAAATGGGGGTGGGTAATCTCCCACAGACAGGGCAGCTCACTTAGCATCTCTACGAATACTGACATGAAGTCATTGTCTTTCATTAAGATATCCATGTTCACTGCAAGACACAACACAAGACAAAGCCTAATGTCAGACAAAACTCTCCTAATCTTGTTACAATATAGGCCTCAATCTAGAAACAGTATAGGCACAAGTTTGTCTCTTACCTTCGTTCTTACGATCGGCGCGTCCAATGCTCCTTCCTCCGCTCACAGATCGTACGTAATACGCACGCGTGTTACGCTTTATACACACTGCGCATGCGTGTAACTCCACCCGCCCCTGACGTTCTTTCTAGTCTATTCCCCGCCCCTTTTCGTTTGGCGCAGTGGGTGAAGAGCACATGGCGGAGTTACAGCAGGTGCGTGCTAATTCTAGCAACGAGGAGGAGGAAAGGCCGGATCCAGGCACGTCCCGATCCGGAAGGAGACGTTTTAAGGCCACAAATATGTCGTTTGGGGAGATGTTGGAGATGGTCGACATCATGAAGAAGTCCGACTATGACGGAAAATATGGGCCTTACCCCAACCCGAACATCCGAAAGGCCAAGATCATGGCGAAAGTGGTCAGGAGTCTTGAGAGGAATTTCGGGGTACGAAGATCGAAAGATCAGCTCAGGAAGCGGTGGTCGGACCTGAAGTTGAGAGAGCCAGAGCAGTACCGAAAGATCCGGAGAGTGCTGCAAAAAAGTAAGTAGTTGTGCTGTGTTCCTATTCTTTCTGTCTTTATTCCGTTCGTTCTGCTCCATACGCTTTTATTAATGGTAACGTTTAAAAGGGCAACTTTAATGTTCATGGGCCCATTATTCGTTCGTATCAAACATTTTTCTTTCGGCCTCTAGAACACCATTGTTTAGGCCATATGCATTTTCACACATTTTTTGGGGCCTACTTGGATGCCAAATATTTGTTTGTGTAGATGGGTTTGTTACTAGAATGAAATGCCAACTAGATTGTGTGTAAGGAGAGGACACTGAGCAGCTGTTTTCACATCTGGACACTGGAGCACTAGTGTGGGACACAAAAACACCATTTTTATTAGGGGGCCACACAGGTGCTCCAGTGTATACTATAGGGGGGGCTACATCTGTGAAGCTTGTACCAAACAGGTAAAGTATTGCAGGTTGACAAAGGACACTAAAAAATATACATCTTGGAACTCGGCTAAAATAGACAATTGTACCCCACTTCCAAGCAATGTTTCCTATTTCTAGTTCTGCCATCAAATATCTGTGTGCTAAGTATACCATTTTTGTTTTACATAGGGGAGAAAAGACTCGGAGGACACCCCTCATCCCAGGAGAACACAGACCCCCCACCTCTGGAAGAAGGGGAAATACCGCAAACACAAGATGCTGAGCAGGAGGAAGAAGAAGACGTGGTGGAGATTGGCACCACAGCAGGTGAGTGTCTGCGACCACAGGCTCAGGTAAAAGAGATGGATGGTGGCAGATTTTTGAGACCTTTTTTTTTGTTCTTTATCTCTTTTTAGGTGATCGTGATGTGAGGGATAGAGAACGCTTTACTTCTGAAAGTGCCCAGATCCTGATCGGGGAGATCATGGGGTGTAATGCCGAACTGCAAAACATCAAGCAAAAAATCAATGATGTTATTAAAAAAAATAATAACATCATTGATGTTTTGGGGCGAATTTAAACCCCACAAAATCACCTGTTTTATTATTGTGGTCCAATCTTCCAAAAATGTTTTCAATGTTTAGAAAAGCCAAATTTGGAGGATGCACACAGTGTGCCAACATGTGCTATTTGCCATCACGGGAGATCAATGGACGCGTTTTGGGGGTGCAACCCCTTCCTCAATTATAAAGTCGCGTTGAGGAAGGGCTTGCTCCCCCAAAACACGTCCCTTGATCCCCCCTGATGGCAGATAGCACATGCTGACATTCGTAAATTGGTGTGCATCTTCCAAATTTGGCTTTTCCAAGGGTGATTTCCCCCCATCTGAACGCTATATCAAACCCAGTTCCTAAATACTGATGTCTGATATAGCCTTCAGGTTTTACCTAATGTGAACTTTGTAAGTTCAAGTTTTTTGGCTTTCTTGTTGGTTTTACACAGGCCTGTTTTATCTGAAATGGATATTTCGATTTTTGATAATGCTACTGCAAAAATTGTTATACAACAAACATGTTGGTTTGTTTTAAAAACCTTTCATAAATGCACATGTGATTGTGCAGGTATAAAAAAGTGCCTTACTCAAGAATGTGTGGATTATTGTCTCAACACTACAACACTTTTGGGGTGATGTGATTGCTGTTTTATGCAAAAATGGGGGTTATTTCCTAAGGGCAAATACACTTTGCACTACAAGTGCAGGTTCAGTGCAGTTGCAAGTGCACTTGTAGTGAAATGTGTTTTTGCATTTAGGAAGTACCAGCCAACACTGTTTTTTATAAGGTTACCCAATCACGACATTTTCTGCACTCAACACATTTCTGTCAGGGTCAGCTAAAACAAAACACAAGCAGTAAATGTCCACAAAGAATTTCTTTTGGTTGTTTTTTATTTGAAAAAGGTTTCACAGATTGTCTGGCATATTGATAGCCCCCCTACCCGCAAAGAACTCCAGGTAGCGTAACCAGACATCACGGGCACTCAGGGAGGGCAAGCCAGGACGGCCACTTTCAAGCGCCGTCAGTGTTGATGGATTTGGGATTCCGGCCTCAGGCCCAACTGAGCCAGCATAGTTGGCTGAATGTTTTCTTAAAAAATTATGGAGAACACAGCAGGCAAGTATTATATGGTTCAGTTTATACTCCGCCATATGGATGGGTGTCAGAAATAATCGGAACCGGCTGACCAGGATTCCAAATGTGTTCTCCACCACTCTTCGGGCTCTGGCCAGCTGGTAATTAAAAACCCTCTGTTCCGGGGTGAGGGTCCTCTTCGGGAATGGCCGCATCAGGTGGTCCCCCAGCGCAAATGCTTCATCAGCAACGAACACAAATGGGAGACCTTCAACATTGTCCTCTGGAGGTGGCAAGTCCAAGCTGCCATTCTGGGGACGCCTGTAGAACTCCGTCTGGGCGATCACTCCACCATCGGACATCCGGCCATTCTTCCCCACGTCCACATACAAGAACTCGTAATTAGCCGACACCACCGCCAACATCACTATACTATTAAACCCCTTGTAATTATAATAGTACGACCCCGAGTTGGGTGGTGGGACGATGTGGACGTGTTTCCCATCAATTGCCCCTCCGCAGTTAGGAAAGTCCCACCGCTGGGCAAAGTGGGAGGCCACAGTCTGCCATTCCTGTGGCGTTGAAGGAAACTGTTGAGGAAAAAACAATAAACATTACTATTTTTTCACAGAAACATGGCAAGCAGATTAGACACCAACATTATGGGGCAACCTCCAGATAGCATTTATTAAAGGGGAATTTAACAACAACAAAGTATAAGGTACACCTATCATATTCCCCCTCCCCCCCTCATGGGCCATTTCTAACATTATAGGGGGGGGGAACTCTTGGACAGGTAACCCTCTTCACTTCATTGAGAGATGAATGCCTAAATAATGGGTATTACTTGGAACAGCCCCTACTTAGTTACACTATTGGCAGACCACGTGGACAGGTAAGAAGTGTCATAATACAAAGATATAAATACACACTGTACACATTTGAACATTCTGCTATTACCTATCAAGATAATAATAGGATACAAAAACTTTAAACAGTACCATTGGAAAGTATACAGGCAGGCCCTTGCACTACATGCTTTGGGGAATTCATCCATAAATCTGACCAGTAAAGAGGTGGGTATAGTGTGTATGGGTTTGGCAAAGTCAGCAGATAGATGATTGAGGATAAAGAATTGGGATCAGCTGACTTAGCAGTTGGGAGAGGGAGGGTTACAAAAAATTTGGGGACACCACAAAAAAAAACCCTCTGGCACTCTGCCTGAATTTAAATAAAAAATAACATTTCAAAACATTTTAGGGGGTGTTTGGGGTAAAGCAGTACTATAGAGCTGATAAAATACATTGTTAAGTGACTACATGAGGTGAATATAGGGCAGGAGACACCATGCTGGAGAGGTTATTGAAGGGCAAATATGTATAAAGGACCTAAAATAATAATTACATAACAATCCAGCATGCATGAGAACAAAGGGGACATTCACAGCATATTACAATCATGGTAATTAGGGAATGAGGAAAAAAATACAAGATATTATCAAACATTAAATACAATAAAATGTGAGATAAAAGGATAAAAATCTTACCTTCATATACTCCTTCTGCAGGACCTGGATGATGGCAGAACAGGTCTCTGGGATAATGATCCCCAGAACCTGGGGGGAGATGCCTGTCGATAACTTGAGGTCCTGCAGGCTTCTCCCTGTGGCCAAATACCGCAAGGTAGCGACCAACCTCTGCTCCGCAGTGATGGCTTGCCTCATGCAGGTATCCTGCCTGCTGATATAGGGGGTCAGCGAAGCCAACAGACGGTGAAACACGGGGTCCGTCATCCTGAGAAAGTTCCTGAAATCATCAGGATTATTCTCACGGATCTCACGGAGCAAAGGCATATGACAGAACTGGTCACGCTGAAGCAACCAATTCTTGGTCCATGAACTCCTCCCCACCCTGTTCATGGACTGGACTTGTGTCAAGGTCTGGACCCCAACACCAAGCCCCCGCACAGCACAAACTCTACGAGGAGTACGCATACGAAACATGGTTAGAAAACGGTCGGCTGCTCAGAACGAAGTAACAGAACGCACTGAAGAACAGCAAGGCCTGTGAAGAGCGACCTGAAAACCAGTAACGAACGAACAAGAATACAATGACTACCTGAAGTCACGCGGAACTTGCTTGCACGCACTGAAGAGCAGATACAAACCCACAAGCACAAACTTAACGGCAGAAAACGATCTGAAAGCCACGAGTCTGAAAAAGCGCGAATCGTCTCTCACCAAACTTTTACTAACACGAGATTAGCAAAAGCCCAAAGGGTGCCGCGCTTGGTTCTGAACCGGCCTTTTCTAGTCTCGTCGTACGTGGTGTAAGTGACCGCGTGGTTGTCGATCAGAAATTCCGACAACTTTGTGCGACCGTGTGTAGGCAAAACAAGTTTGAGCCAACATCCGTCGGAAAAAATCCTAGGATTTTGTTGTCGGAATGTCCGAACAAAGTCCGACCGTGTGTACGCCCTATAAGAGTGGCAAGGATGTGGAATTCCCTTCCACAAGCGGTGGTCTCAGCGGGGGGGCATCAATAGTTTCAAGAAACTATTAGATAAGCACCTGAAGGTCTGCAACATACAGGGATATACAATGTAATACTGACATATAATGACACGCATAGGTTGGACTTGATGGACTTGTGTCTTTTTTCAACCTCACCTACTATGTAACTATTGTTTTAAAGACATTCAGCCTTTTTGGTCACTCTGGACTGTGGGTCAGACAGTTGCCAGCTGGTCAAAGCTAAAAAAGTGGAGTATTTTCCTCTAGCCTCATAGAAAATAGAAGTGGTTACTGTTACACATACAATGTTCAGGCTTGTGTGCCATGGCATACTTTAGCAAACCCACACAGCTTGAAGTGTCCTTGTAACCTCCAGTGTTTGTTGCAGAATTTTCCTGCACACATATGACAGTGAACTTACACCACAAAGAGTAAATGTCAAAAGTATTTTGCCATTATGCATTTATAGGTCTATGGCAATCAGTGAAGTCTTAGACCTCAAAGGTGCTCAGCTATACAATTATCAGTACTAGGAACTAGGGAATCGACTGATATCGTTTTTTTTCGTACCGATACGATACTGATATTTCGGCCACCTCTCCTGCCGATAGCCAATATTTTTTGCCGATATTTTGTACATTTAAATCATTTTTTTTTTTTTTTTTACACTGTCAATTTACATTTTTTTTGTTTTTTTTATCCTTCCTTCCATGGGCTTTTGTTTGTTAGTACAGGATGTACTAGCTGACAGGAGAACCCCCTGCATGTGGCCAAGGCATGTATTTGACTCATCTGATCAAAACTTTTATCTGCTATATGGAAGCAAAACAGTGGCATTTCAAGGCAAGGGCCAACAGAAATTAAAGCGGAGGTCCGCCAAATTTTTTTTTTTTTTTTTTTTTAAGTCAGCAGCTACAAATACTGCAGCTGCTGACTTTTAAAATTAGGACACTTACCTGTCCAGGGCACCTGCAATGTGGGCACCCGAAGCCGATCTGTCCCTCGGTACTCAGATGCTGCCGCCGCCACCCTCGGTAAGGGAATCAGGAAGTGAAGCCTTGCGGCTTCACTTCCTGGTTCCCTGCAGCGCATGCACGAGTCGCGCTGCGCAATCCGAATGGTCCTTGCTGTCTTTGGGACCAGTGTGTCTTCCAGCAGACAGCGGTGGGGTGAGGGGTGGGGGGGTTATGAGAAGTGGCGTAGCTCCCTCGGGAGTCTATGCCCGGAAGTGGGTGCAAATACCTGTAAATACCTGTATTATGCAGGTATCTGCACCCCCCTCTCCCCTGAAAGGTGCCAAATATGACACCGGGGGGGGGGGGGGGGTGTTCCAAAAAGCAGAAGTTCCATTTTTGTGTGGAACTCCGCTTTAAGTATATATTTTTTTGCAGCTCTGGTTTGGCTACAAGTGACATGCAGCGCTTTATCTTTATAGAAAAATAATTTTCAGTAATAACCATGAAATGAAACGGATGTGGTTAATTGCCACAAAAGAAATGCAGATTGTTTAAAAGTGATGTGTCCCATTTACATTATTTATCAGTGGAAAAGTGTTCCTTTACAATGGGAGACAACGGGAAGAATTCCCCCTTACATTGAGTTTAATTGGTGTAGTGTCCCCTTACATTGGTGGTCAGTGTACTGTACCCTTAGAAGGTTTGTAATTGGGGTATGATACTCGCACATTGGTGATCAGTTGAAAAGTGTTCTTTTATAATGTGAGACAGTGGAAAGAATGCCCCTTCACATTGATCGTGAGTGGTAACAATGCCCCCTGTACATCTAAAAGGTTATTAGAATCAGTGGGAACGTTAAAGATTTCTAAATCCAAGAACAACATTTGAATATATTGCAGCTCACCAGCCCTTAAAGCCCAACTTCGGGCAAAATTTTGTTTTCCCATGCAGTGGGGCTTAGCCTGCACTACATGCTCAACTGCTTGTTTTTTTCTACGGGTCAGCACAAAGTTTATACTCACCTGATCTGCCGATCTTTCAGAAAACTGCGCTCCCCCAAGGTCCATCGGTGAACTGTTCCTGTCTATGGAGTGTGCTGACGGCAGGAACAGTCCATTTTTAAGACCGCTGGAGTGTGGGGGTGCCGGACCGGTCTTGTGCGGGGTTCGATTGGCAGATCAGGTAAGTATATCTCCACTGTCCTCTTTTAGAATAAAATGAGCAGTTGACCCACGCAGTGTGGGCACAGCCCCTCTGCACAGGAAAAAAACATTTTGGCCGGAGTTCAGCTTAAAATGTGTTGGCTGTTTTTTGTTTTTTTTTCAGGCTTTTTTCTTTATTTTCATCTGGAGATCCTATTAGTAACACATTTACTATCCTAGGACTACAACACTCACTCATCATGCTGTGCTGTGCCAGGGGAAGATGCCACCACCCCGCATGGTTTACCAAGCTCAGCTTTAATGAGCTCCACTGAGGATAAAGTGTCCTGTATGGACACTCCATCCTTAGTGCTGTCCCCCACTTTGCCTCCATGAGTGCCACTTGAGGCACCTGCCTCAACTATCCTCATGGGTGGCACTGCCCTGACTTTATCTGTATAGGACAGGACATTCTCTAGAACTACAGAACACTTCCCCATCACATAGGGGTAGTGTTCTATAAAACACAGAGAGAACTGGGAATAATTCTAACTGATAAAAGTGCAGCACAGGCAGACAGCAAAGGAGGTTAGCAGCTCACAAGATTTCCGGCAGAAACAGGTATATTTTTGGACATATAAAAGACATTTAACAAAATTATCTCTGTGGTAACCACTTGCCGACCAGCTCACACACATTTACGTCGGCAAAGAGGCTCGTTCCCACGAATCGCTCTACCTGTACGGTGGCTTCTTTAACCACTTCAGCTCCGGAAGGATTTACCCCCTTCCTGACCAGAGCACTTTTTACAATTTGGCACTGCGTCACTTTAACTGCTAATTGCGTGGTCATGCAATGCTGTACCCAAACGAAATTTGCGTCCTTTTCTTCCCACAAATAGAGCTTTCTTTTGATGGTATTTGATCACCTCTGCCGTTTTTATTTTTTGCGCTATAAACGGAAAAAGACCGAAAATTTTGAAAAAAAATGATATTTTCTACATTTTGTTATAAAAAAAAATCCAATAATCTCAATTTTAGTCATACATTTAGGCCAAAATGTATTCGGCCACGTCTTTGGTAAAAAAAAAAAAATGTCAATAAGCGTATATTTATTGGTTTGCGCAAAAGTTATAGTGTCTACAAACTACGGTACATTTTCTGGAATTTACACAGCTTTTAGTTTATGACTGCCTATGTGTCACTTCTTGAGGTGCTAAAATGGCAGGGGCAGTACAAAACCCCCCCAAATAACCCCATTTTGGAAATTAGACACCCCAAGGAAATTGCTGAGAGGCATGTTGAGCCCATTGAATATTAATTTTTTTTGTCCCAAGTGATTGAATAGTGACAAAAAAAAAAAAAAAAAAATTACAAAAAGTTGTTACTAAATGATATATTGCTCACACAGGCCATGGGCATAAGTGGAATTGCACCCCAAAACACATTTAGCTGCTTCTCCTGGAGTATGGGGATACCACATGTGTGGGACTTTTTGGGAGCCTAGCTGCGTACGGGGCCCCCGAAAACCAAGCACCGCCTTCAGGATTTCTAAGGGCGTAAATTTTTGATTTCACTCCTCACTACCTATCACAGTTTTGAAGGCCATAAAATGCCAAGATGGCACAACCCCCCCTCAAATTACCCCATTTTTGAAAGTAGACACCCCAAGCTATTTGCTGAGAGGCATGTTGAGTCCATGGAATATTTTATATTTTGATACAAGTTGCGGGAAAGTGACAATTTTTTTTTTTTTTTGTACAAAGTTGTCACTAAATGATATATTGCTCAAACATGCAATGGGCATATGTGGAATTACACCCCAAAATACATTCTGCTGCTTCTCCTGAGTACGAGGATACCACATGTGTGGGACTTTTTGGGAGCCTAGCCACGCACGGGGCCCCGAAACCAAGCACCGCCTTCAGGATTTCTAAGGGCGTAAAGTTTTGATTTCACTCCTCACTACCTATCACAGTTTCGAAGGCCATAAAATGCCAAGATAGCACAAAACCCCTCCAAATGACCCCATTTTGGAAAGTAGACACCCCAAGCTATTTGCTGAGAGGCATGGTGAGTATTTTGCAGCTCTCATTTGTTTTTGAAAATGAAGAAAGACAAGAAAATTGACAGTTACTTACTGGTAACTGTTTTTCTAGGATATCTTCCAGGACAGCACACCTGAGAGATGAGAGGCTCCTCCCTACAGGAAACACAAATCAATCGACAGCTGTTTTAAGTCCCCACCCTTCCCCTTGATCCTCAGTTTGTAGAGAAGTAACTCCTGAACCTGGTTCACAAGGGAAATCATTCCTCATAGGTACTCACCTTCTAGTGTTCTACCATTTTCCCTCCTCCAACGGGCGGGAAGTAGGCCTGCAGTCCTGGAAGATATCCTAGAAAAACAGTTACCGGTAAGTAACTGTCAATTTTCTCTTAGTCATCTTCCAGGACGGCACACCTGAGCGGATAATCAAGTACCTCAGGCCTACCTTAGGGTGGGACCACTGCAAGACCCTCTTGGCGGACCTTGGTTCTGCAGTGAGTTTTACCTCCACTCCATATGCTTGATGAAGGTATTATAGCTGGATCATGCGGCTGATCTGCGGGTCTACTCCACCAATTTCCCTGCCTTCTCCGCTTCGGATGCAGGACCTAGGTGGAGTGGGCTCTTAAAGATGGAATCAGAAAACATGTTAAACTTGTAGGTTAGCAATGTTGCCTGTCTCACACATCTAACAACCACGGCCTATTGTGCCTGTAGGTGCTACTTAGAACCCCTAAAGATTAATCAGAGATCTGTGTTGTAAGACAAGGACACTACATTGATCACTAAGAGGGCCTGTCTTAACACTACCCTGTTCAGGGAATTAAAACTGCAAAAAAGGTGGGCCCCTAACAGACAACCTTTTTTGTTCATTTTTATCTTTACATCAGCAAAGACTAAAGGGAAGCCTACTTAAGGGTAATAGATTAACCAAGGCTTGATCCCTGGGTTTAAGGCATGCCCACTCTGTGGTTTTACTTACGCCTGAGTGCCTACTTCAGGAGAATAAAGTTCATAGCAGGAGTATAACACTTATACTGCTACATCTAGTTCTGCTAGAAGGGTGAGATGAAGGCCATGCACCGAGCCGTAACCTATTCGGTCGGGTATACATTTTTATACTTCATCTTCAGGTCATAATACTCCTCTGAACAGAACTTCCCAAGTTCTTACTAAGCAGGGTGATTCTTTATCGCCTTCCTCCAGTGTCCTATAACCCTACTGGGCTTCAACCCTAGGAAATGGTTCCAGCATTCCTGAATGTAAGGGGCTGAGGCTTTCTGACATGTGACGTCTGCAGCCAGAACTCCTGGCCCCTCCCCGGAAAAGAGGGCTGAAATACAAAAAGGTGATACATGCATTAATATCACAAATTAAAAAAGATCATAGATTGTGGACCCAGCACAATAGATTTAGACAGAAAGGACACAAACATAGACAATAATGTGTATCCGAGTGTGGCTAGCTAAACCAACATATCAAATATGGGAGAGACCCAAATTTGAACTTCAATGTAGACAAACAGTCCTCACAGTCTGGTTTTCTGATGTGCAGCCAATATGTAAAAACATTAAGACACACGCCAACCCTCAGCCTCGGTTCACACTGGGACGACTTGTCAGGCGACCTAGTCACCTGACAAGTAGCGTCCTGTTCTGTGCAATGGAACCGTTCTAATCGGCGCAATGCAAGTCGCTCCGACTTAGAAAAAGGTTCCTGTACGACTTTGGGGGCGACTTGCATTGACTTCTATACAGAAGTCGTTTCGCAAGTCGCCGCTGAGTCGTGTCCTGGGTCGCCTGAGGCAGTCGCGCTGTAAGTCGTGCTGCCTCAGTGTGAACCGACCCTAAATGCTGCGTGTTTCTGAAGTGCAGCTAGCTAGGTCATAACTGATACATATACATAAAGGACGGGAGTCCTGTTTACGGTGGAGTTTTACTGATGTACAGCAAAACAGGGCCATAAATATAAGACAGAAAGACCCAAACTTCTATGTTGCGTATTTCTGATGAACCACCAAATACAGTTATAAGATCAATATGGCACACAAGACAATATCTTTTCTGTTATGCAGTACTGTAGTGCAGTCACATAGAACCAACACAGAAAGGACCCAAGCAACCTGCAGCATTGTGTTTTTCTGAAGTGCAGTAAGGTAAGGGAATCTGAAACAGAAAGCACCAACAAGCTTCAATGTTGAGTATTTCTGCTGTGCAGCCACATAAAAACAGACAGCCTTCCTAGCTGCGATCTTTCTGGTGTATTGCAAAGTAAGGCAATAACTCCACGATGTCTACTCCTGTTGTGTAGCAAAACCTCAACCAGAAGGGACAGATAAAACTTAGGGCTCCCACACCTGTGCGACCCAACCTGCAACCGCAAAAACGCAAGAGAAAAGTCATACACTATGGCGTCCAATGGGAACCATTTGTGTCTGTGCAACTCCAGGTCGCAGCGCCACCAAGCAGACCCTGCTTTCTGGATCCACAGACCTCAAGATTACACAGGTCGCAGGTAACTTGCAATTTTCAGGAACAAGCGAGGGGTCCCCAATGCTGTATCTCCCTGGAGGCTGCAGCCAACAACCCCCTGCTGTGTATCCTTAAGAAGCAGCAAGGTAGAACAATGAGAAACAGAAAAGACACCCCTCACTGCTGTGCCTTTCTGATAAGCAGCCGATAAGGCAGTAAATATAGAACATACAGGACACAAACAATCTTCAATCTTTGTGTATGTCTGATATGTAGTAATATACCAATACTGAGCAGAGACGCCACCACCCTCAATGTGTCTCCCTGCTGAGGCAGCAAAAACAAATCAGAAAAGGAAAAGCAACCTCACCGCTGTGTCCCTTCTGATATGCAGCCAATAAGGCAGTAAATGTAAGACATAAAAGGACAGATAACCTTCAATCTTGTATATATCTGATGTGCAACAATATAACAATCTGAATAGAGATAGCACATCCATATTGAAGTGATTTGTCATGCGACTCAACATGTCAAATCGCATGCCTAAAATCGGCAGCCTTTGCCGTTAATAGCACTGTCAGCCCGACGCCACTTTGCGGGGCTGCACCGATTACCAAAGGCAGTACAAGTACTACCCCTGGCACAGGTTCAATTTGTATTTCCCAACAATTCAAGACCATCAATCTTCACTACTGCCTTTCTAATAAGCAACCAATAAGGCAGTAATACAGGACACAAAAAACCCCAGACAGACCTCAATTTTGAGTATGTCTGATGTGCAGCAATATAACAAATATGAGCAGAGATGTCACAAGACTCAATGATGTGCATTTCCGCCATGCATCACAAGACCAGAAAGTACAGACCACCTTCCCTATTGTATTTTTCTGATCTGTAGCCAAATAAGGCAGTACCTTTAGGATATAACAGACAACAACAAGCCTCAGTGCAGTGCATTTCTGATGTACAGCAATATACCCCTTATGAGCAGAAATGTCACAAATCTCAATGTGTATTTCTGCTGTGCCACAAAACATCCCATTAAGGACAAACCTTCACTACTGAGGTCTACTGGTGTGCAACCAAGGAGGAGTCATGGTGTATCCCTTTATGAAATAACCAAACAAAGCAATTTGATCCCTAGGCATAGCCTGGGCTGTAGATACTAACACTTCACCCCCAGTGAAGGAACAAATCCTAAAATGGTTACACCTTACTATAGTAGCTGTTGTCCTACCTTACCTACGCAGACTGAGCAAACGCTGGCCAGCTCACACACAGGTGAGGCTGATCAGAAACTAAAGTCTCAATGAGCCCAGCCCTAGAGACCTAATTTAGGACAGCCTCTAGAAAAGGTGGTCACCAATTTAACCTGGAGGAAAATAGCCACCTGCAGGCCTTAAACAAGCAATCATGTATCTATCTAGCTCTTGCATATGTTTGCACAGAAAATCCTTAATTAAAGGATATAGGAAGCGATTTATGGTAAATCGCCTTTAGATCTGTCACTGAGTTGACTGTAGCCCAAACCAACAAAAAGGTTTTTCTTACCTCCTGCACTATAATATAACCACAATGTAAAGGTGGAGTGGGAGGTTGGAGCTTATGACTTCAGATTCCTAGCAGCTGGGCTAATAGGGCCATATACCTTAGTGCACCTGCTGACCAGGAGAGCTTACTCCTGAATCCTTCAACCATTGCACAATCCATAAAAGGAACTCTTTTTGTATCTACCAGGTCCCCCCCTTCGCTCTATTCATCTCTACTAATGTCCCACAACCGCACATGTAGGGAGAGGCTGGCAACCTACTGTTGTGATCTCTGCTGTAAGAGGGTGCTGTGGCTGGTGGTTTTAGCAGTAGCTTCTGGGCTATTTTGTCATGCAGACCCCAGGTCCTGCACTGCACCACTCAGTAAATACAGAGGGAAGGGGAAGAAATGCCTTACCTACCTCTTTCCCATCTGAGGTGGTTTAGGCACACTCGCTCCTCTGCACCACTTGTCCACCATACAGCATCTCTGATGTAAGAGGGAGCTGTAGCTGGTGTTTTTAGCAGAAGCTTCTGGGCTATTTGAATCCAGACCCCAGGGGAGATTATCTCAAATGCCCAGAAACCATCTGGCTGGGATTGGGGATTTTGCAGCTAAATTCCCAAGGTAAAGGAAAGTACTCACCGTTGTCGTCTTCCCCTTTTGCCACAGCCACCGGGCTTGCTTTTCCATCCTTATGGTCCACACGCAAGGAGGATAGCCGCCAAAGTGCCCCCCCAACTGCTGTCCCCGTAGGGAGCTGCAAAGTTAGGCTGTGTCCTGCCAATCAGTATATACACCTGGGGGGGCAATGCCGTACGTTCCTCATTCCATTCTGAGGTGGTTTATATGACCCTGTTGAAGGTCATTGGACCGAAACGCGTAAAAAAAGGGCAGCTTTTTACAGACCCTATACACTGCTTTTTATTTCATTTTGTGATCACTTTTTTATATGTATCGTGTTTTTTTTTATGAATAAAAATACCCAGAATTACACTATGTGGGAGCATTCCTTCTTTTTTTCCACATATACTGGGGAATTGAGGAACCACTTCGTTTTTTGGAATTCATCTTTGGCTCTGCTTTGGTGGATAAAGAGGGGATGTCCCGGTCCTGCTGAGGCTCTACCCTTGCCTCCAACACTCCACGACTTCGCCCTGGGTGGCACTAAGCTCCATTGATTCTATGCTTATGGCAGTAGAATCCAACTTCTCTGGTAAGCGTATTTCATCTATTCGCTTAAGTTGATGATATACAAGCTGAGGGTTGGGAAGCAGACAAGATTATTCACACGGATTATTCTTTTCCACTGTGGACTTTTGTTCCTTTGGATTACATATTTGTTTTTTTTTTTTCTTTTTTTGGGACACTACGCTTATATGCACTTTGAACTTTGCATTTACCACTAATATATGTGTTTTTAGCGCTACAATTTACTTCATATTTGTTTCCCTTTTTTGTCACATGGTTTGTAGCAGCTGTTTTTGTTTCTTTTGGGTAGCGCATTAATCATCTTTTTCTTTCATAATTATGGGCATACATGCACCATATATATATGCCGAAGCATGGGGGCATCCTCCCGCAAAAGTTAGGAGCAAATCACTCCTCCGCCCTCTGCTGCCCCCACGCTTCGGCATATATGCTGAAGTATGTAACTGTGGTGGTAAAATCACCTCCGACAGCGCTGGAGTCACGGCTTTATGTATCATGGGAGCAAATGCTGTTGCTGTCAAGATAAATAAATCCGCGCTGCAACTGAATGGTGTACCTGCTAAGCAAATGATGGTTAACGATAAAACAAAGTAACGTTACAGTATAACAGTAAGACTTACCATACCTGCAAAGCAAATACAAAAAAAATAGTAAAAAATAAAACATTTAAACGCAACCTGTGCCTAAAATATATATATGCCGAAGCATGGGGGCATCCTCCCACAAAAGGCAGGAGCAAATCGCTCCTCCACCCACTGCTGCCCCCACGCTTCAGCATATATGCTGAAGTATGTAACTGTGGTGGTGAAATCACCTCCGACAGCGCTGGAGTCACGGCTTTATGTATCATGGGAGCAAACGCTGTTGCTGTCAAGATAAATAAATCCGCTCTGCAGCTGAATGGCGTACCTGAAAACAAAAAAATGGTTACCAAAACACAGTAAACAGTAAAGTATAAAAAAATTGCATATCTGAAAAGCAAACATGGTAAAACATAATAACAATAAAACATTGCAGAATAGAATACAGTAAAAAAGAGCAGAACAATAGAGAGAGAACAATAAAATGACAACTATTTTTGTTTTTTTTATTTTATATTTTTTTGTGGTTTTTTTTTACACTTTTTTTAGTAACTTTAACTTTTGTAACTGGTACCAGGTTTGGGTCTCTCAAAATGCGATGGCATCTTGGGAGACCCTGTGAAAGTGTGTCCTAGTCTGTGCAATGCTGTACCCTACGCTAAAACTCAACTAGTGTATGGTAGCGTTCAAAACAATGCATAGACCAGGATTGTCAGGACAGGAGGGACAATAATACCGGGTGTCACGCCTAAATCTGCGCTTGCTACAGACACGACATCTTCTTTGGGGGGGGTCGTTGGGTAGGACATAAGAAAAATGCCTCTCATGCAGCCGGCTTATTGCATTTGGTTGGGGAAGGTGAGGTGGAGCACCATCTGGAAACAGAAGGGCTCTGACGATCTCTTCCTGGAATTTAAGGAAGGATCCAGTCCGTCCTGAAGCTCTGTATAGCACATGAGCGTTCAGCAAAGCCAATTAAAATAAACAGACACTTTTTTGTACCAGCATCTGGCCTTAAGGGCAACTAGGTACGGTGCCAACAACTGGTCGTTGAGGTCCACCCCTCCCATATTTTGGTTACATTCGTGGACACAGAGGGGTTTCTCCACAACACCAGTCGCGTAGTAATTTGGACCGTCGTGTCTGCATGAAGGGAGGTAGAATGAAAACATTCTTATTGTCCCTCCACTTCATAGCGAGCAAATTATTACACTGCAAGCAGGCTCTCTCCCCCAGCCTAAGACGGGAATCTACAAGCCGCTGGGGAAAGCCCCGGCGATTAGGTCGCACGGTGCCACATGCTCCAATCTGTTGATCAGAAAGGTGACTAAAAAGTGGCACGCTCGTGTAATATTTTGTCCACGTACAAGTGGTACCCCTTTCCGAATAAGGGTGACACCAAGTCCCACACTATCTTGCCAGCGCTTCCTAAGTAGTCAGGGTAGTTTGTCGGCTCTATGTGACTATCTTTGCCCTCGTAAACCATAAATCTACATGTATAGCCTGTGGCCCTGTCACAGAGCTTATACATCTTGACCCCGTATCTGGCACGCTTGCTGGGAAGGTACTGTTTGAATGACAAGCGGCCAGAAAATGTAATCAGGGACTCATCAACGCAGACAACTTGATGGGAATAAACAAGTCTGCAAAACGCTGGTTGAAGTGGTTTACGAGGGGCCGAATTTTGTAGAGCCGATGGTATCCAGGGTCTCCACGAGGACGACAGAGTTCATTGTCATTGAAGTGCATGAACCGCAAAATCTGCTTGTATCGTGCCCTGGCCATGGAAGCAGAGAGCACGGGCATATGGTAAATTGGGTCAGTGGACCAATATGACCGTAACTCACTCTTTTTATTTATGCCCATGTTGAGGGAAAGGCCCAGAAAGATCTTAAATTCGGAGACCGTAATTGGTCTCCAATCTCTGGCAAGGGAGGACTGGGGATTAGCGGCGATGTGTTGACCAGCGTATAAATTGCTTTGGTCCACAATAGATTTTTAGAGATCTTCATTGAAAAACAGCGAATAAAAATGCAGTGGCGTAAAATCAACTGTTTCCACCTGAATTCCGGGTTGGCCAGTGAATGGGGGAAGTACGGGTGCTTGCAGAAGTGGTGGGTTCCCAATTCGGATTGGCGAATGCAGCAGGAAGGGCACTATGGGCACGACGGGTCTGTGTTCGTCTTCTTGGTGGCAGCGGGACACTACTAGTGCTTGCCACCTCGCCAGCTTGAACTGCACTTATGGGACTCGCCACGTCACCCTGCAGTGCTGGATGTACGACCAGGGTGTACTAGGCCGCTGGTGCTTGCCAGTTCACCAGAAGGAATAGCGGCGCTAGTACTTCTCTGCTCCATACGAGGGACCTGCGGTTCTTGCACTTCAAGGACAGAAGAAGAAGATTGGGGTCTGGTATGCCTGACCTTAGCAGGGACCACAACTCCGTCATCAGAGCTATCTGTCATGGAGCCGCTGTCCTCTACAGGATCGTATTCTGAGCCTGAATCTGACAGATGAGTGACTTCCTCTTCACTATCTGTCCTGCTCAGAAACGTGTAGGACTCTTTACTAGTGTACCTTCGATTTGCCATTTTGGGCTCTAAATTTAGGGGTACACTAGTGAGACTCACAGGCAAAAAAGCTCCTGACTGTTAGCGACTGATTCAAAACACTACCAAAAAACTGTTAGCGATCGCAGGGATCAGGCCTGACTCTGCGAACGCTGCAGTTATGTGTGCTTAGTGTTTTGTAAGTGCCAGTGATCGATCGATACTGCACTTGGGTGGGCTGGGCCAAGGGGCAAAACGCAGGTGCTAGCAGGTATCTGGGTTGATCCCGCTAACACTGCGTTTATGGGAACCCTAAACTGCTGGGGATGCTAGTATAGATCTGATCGGATCAGATATTGATCCGTTCAGATACTATAGCACTAAGGGAGGTGTATGCTACGTGCGTGGGTGTTAGCGGTACTGGCGCTAACCTAACGCTGCCTGGGGCAACGCAGACCTTATCTGACCCTAAAAACATAACTTATATCACCGCCGGGCAATTAGGGGGTTAAACCTTATAAGGTAATAAACGGTGGGTGCCCTAAAACTATAATAAACTATAAAAAACAAACTAACTAGCGTCACCTGTGACACTTATACGGTGATTGCTGGTGAAAGGGTTAACTAGGGGGCAATCAGGGGGTTAAAACCTTTAGTAGGTAGTATATGCGGGTCCCTGTCGCTATAAAATGCTGATGGCGAACCTATATACTTACCTCCCTTACTAGCGTCACCAGTGACACGAATACAGCGATCAGAAAAACGATTGCTTAGTGACACGGACGACGGGGGGGTGATCAAGCGGTTAACCTTTATTAGGGGGGGTTAGGGGGGTACCCTGGACCTAAAGGGGGGTACCCTAGACCTAAAGGGGGCTAACCCTAACTGCCCTAACACTTATAACTGTCACAAACTGACACCAATGCAAAAGAAAAAAAAAAAACTGCTATTGGTGTCAGTGTGACAGGGGGTACAGGGGGGTGATCGGGGGGGTAAAAAAAGTGTGCCTGCGTGTTCTACTGAACGTGTAATGTTGGTGCACTTACTTGATGTCTTCTCTCCTCGGCGCCGGAACAAAAAAGACCGGCTCGAGGAGAGATTACATCACTTCCTCTTCCTCTGTTTACATTACAGAGGCAGAGGAAGATTCTCATTGGGTGGGAGCGATTGCGAGGGGAGGCCACGAATGGATGGCCTCCCCCTCACCTCTCATCGCTCACAGACACAAGCCGACCGCCTCGGGCACCGAGGGGGGGGGGTCCGATCGCACCCCCGCCCGCGGGAGGCAGATCACGTACAGGTCTGCCGTCGTACATCGTCATGAGGCGGTCGGCAAGTGGTTAAGAGCCATAGCAGGCATGCGCGCTTGCTGCACAGCGGGGGACCTAATGCGCATGACCTGCGGCCATGATGTCCGCCGGCCAAGTGCGATCGTGGGCACGAGAGCCAGAACGGGGATTTGTGTATGTAAACACACAAATCGCCGTTCTGACAGGAGAGGAGAAACAGATCGTCTGTTCCTAGTAATTAGGAACAGCGATATGAGTCCTCCTCCACTCAGTCCCATCCCCCCCAGTTAGAAAAACTCATGAGGGAACACATTTAACCCCTTGATCGCCCCCTACTGTTAATCCCTTCCCTGCCAGTGATATTTATACAGTAATCAGTGCATTTTTAAAGCACTGATAAATGTCAATGATCCCAAAAAAGTGTCAAAAGTGTCTGATTTGTCTGCCCAATCTCGCAGTCCTGCTAAAAATTGCACATCACCGCCATTACTAGTAAAAAAAAAAATCAATATACGCTTATTGCATTTTTTTTTTACCAAAATAATTTAGAAGAATACATATTGGCCTAAACTGATAAGGACATTTTTTATTTTTTTGGGGATATTTATTATAGCAAAAAATATATTGTTTTTTTTTTCAAAATTGTTGCTCTTTTTTTGTTTATAGCGCAAAAAATAAAAACCGCAGAGGTGATCAAATACCACCAAAAGAAAGCTCTATTTGTGGGAAAAAAGAACGACAATTTTGTTTGGGTACAACGTTGCATGACCGTCCAATTGTCAGTTAAAGCGATGCAGTGCTGTATTGCAAAAAATGGCCTGGTCATTAAACTCTTCCGGAGCTGAAGTGGTTAAGAAACTAAAAGGGTTCAGTTTGAGATTTGTTATTGATTACCTACACTTCTATTTCTGAGCGTTTAAGCACCAAAAGAAAAGTCCAATGAATTTTCTTTTTTCCTGTGCCATATAATATTATCATGGATGTGGTGCATAGTATATCCATCACCAAGATCAGTTTAAATACCTGAGAGACAAGAGAAATTGCTTTCAGGGCCCATACTGTTGTCTCTGCCAAGTGATGTTGATGCCGGCACTATTGACAGAAGAAGATCAGTCCACCACTGTCAAAGGAAGCCTAGTGACCCCCAGATTGCACCACCCGCAGACACCTGATTGAGGAATGATGACAATATAACATTATTCACAGTAGATGATGTAAAGCTGGTCATACACTGTTCGTTTTTTTTCATTCACACAAATGAGGGGGATAGAAGTATCCACCCACAGGAACATTATATTCTGAAAGCAGAACCCACTGATTGGGTGCAGCTGCTGATCAATAAAAGTTTTCCAACATGTACCCTCAACACATGTCCAATGAACTATCGATTTCTGTCGAGCAAAGGAGCCCACACACAGATCCCTTCTTTCAACCAGTGTAAGGCAAGCTTAAAGTGATCGTTAAGTCTCCTTTTTTTTTTTTTTTTTAAATAACAAAACATGCTATACTTACCTGCCCTGTGCACTGGATTTGCACAGAGCAGCCCAGATCCATTTCCATCAGGATTTCATCTGGCACCGTGGGAAAGTGGCAAGTAACATCTCTACTTCTTATAAACTGTGTTATTATGCATCCTAACAACGTGGGGAAAAACCAACAAGTCTCATTGCTCATGGGAGAGTACCAGCCTGGTCTTTTGACACTTCGTGCCAGTGCTGCTAGGGTAAAACAGACTCAATTACAGATTTAGCATGCTGCAGAAACAAAAGGGCGGGCGCTGAAGTTTCCAGAAAGTTCTAAAGAGGAGAATAAGTGCTGCCACGTGTGCCTGGTTGTGGGTTGGAGAAGGTGGTGCAGTTTGGAAGTGCAATGGTGGATTGGAAGACATTTGCTCCGAGTGTTGGCTTTGATCTGAGCGAGTCAAAAAGCGTTCTGACACCGGAGTGCGATATACACCTAAGGGTAGTCTTTCCCTGTACATGACTGGAGACTATGAGGCCTTGGGACTGATCTGCAGGAAGTGTTCTGGTCTGGCCATGCATCTGAGGCCTTGGATCGTCTGTGGACGCTGCGGGGAACCCCTGCTCAAGGAAGTCTCACTAGCTCAACCTCCACGAATACTGCAAGCAGACTTGGACAAGAATGTCGCTATATTGGATATGGGAGTGATATCAAGAGTCCACCTGCCATCACCCGAGTAGTGCGGGAAGCTGCTCCTCCTGTCTCGACAGCTGCCCCAGGACCCAGTGCTTCGGTCGCTCCTCGAGGCCGTGGTCGGGCCCATCTGCTCGATTTGATGTTGGAGTCACCAAGGAAAAGGTTACCGGAGTCAGGTAAGCCTGCAAGGGATGAAAGCAGTGTGCCAGTGGGGGAGGTGATATCTGTGGCCATTAAGGGAGACAACACTGTTGTGCCAGTTAAGGCTAGTGCCAAGCGCAACTACCTCCTGGCCAAAGAATGCTCCACGATAACCAATTCAGACATCCCCTTTGATGGATTATCTGAACTGTTTTCGGACACTTTCTCTTGAACGGGAAAGTGGAGTGACAGCGATGAGGAACAAATGTGTGACATGGAGGAGGATGAAGTTCCTGAGGCCCTATCCATAAGCAAGAGAGCAGCGTACGGTTGGGGTTGCAAGTTTCAGTCCAACCAGAAGTGACGGTTTTGCTGTCCGGAGAACCTGTCGTGGTCGGAGGTAGAGGGGAAGCTGTCGACACTAAGGGACCATCCACCTTACTACCAGGGGCCACTGTGAGTAGCTGAAGCAAGTACCAGAGCAATATTCTTACCAACCGGGGACAGCGAAGAATTGGGAAACAAACTTCAGCAGATGTCAAGCCAGGGACCCAGCCAGTAGAGGTGACACTTGCAGAGCAATATTGTGTGCCAAGCCAGGGACCATGCAGGCTAGTGGGATGACGCTTGAGTATCTGTGAGTGCCAAGCTAGGGACCCAGCAGGGACACGGAGGTGATGCTTAAGGACGATACTGAATGAGAAGATTGGAAGAGCTCAGGGGATCCAGTGGCAGTGGATCAGCAAGTCTAGTGAAGGACTTGGAGCTCAGTTGAGTGAAGATCTACAATAGGGGATTGTAGAAGAAGTGAATAAAAGTTAATTACATCCTTTGTTAGAAACTGTTTCAAGATTGTTGCCATAGGAGACAGCGGTCCTACTCTTGCGCATGTGGTGTCTTGCTGGATGCCTTTCCCTGCATGGCTGTCTGCCTATAGAAGTCTCAGAGTCTGCTAAATTAACACTGCAACTACTAAAGGGTGTCCTGGCCCTAAACCTCTCTCCCACAGTTCTGTTTAACCACTTCAGCCACGGAAGAATTGGCTGCTCAATGACCAGGTCATTTTTTGCGATACGGCACTGTGTTGTTTTAACTGACAATTGCGCGGTCGTGCGATGCTGTACCCAATCAAAATTGACGTTCTTTTTTTCCCCACAAATAGAGCTTTCTTTTGGTGGTATTTTATCATCCCTGCGGTTTTTATTTTTTGCGCTATAACTAAAATAAGAGCGACAATTTTGAAAAAAAAAAAAAAACTATATTTTTGACTTTTTGCTATAATAAATAGCCCCAATTTTTTTTTTTTTTTTTTTAAAAAAAGCTAATTTTTTCCTCAATTTAGGCCGATATGTATTCTACATATTTTTGGTAATAAAAATCTCAAAAAGCGTATATTGATTGGTTTGCTCAAAAGTTATAGTGTCTACAATATAGGGGATAGATTTATGGCATTTTTATTATTATTATTTTTTTTTTTTACTAGTAATGGCGGCGATCTGCGATTTTTATCGAGACTGCGACATTATACCGTACACTTTTGGGTCGACTGACAATTATACAGCGATCAGTGCTATAAAAATGCACTGATTACTGTATAAATGTCACTGGCAGGGAAGGGGTTAACACTAGGGGGCGCTCAAGGGGTTAACTATGTTCCCTATGTGTGTGTTCTAATTGTGGGGGATGGGACTGACTATAGGAGATGAGAGATCGTGGTTCCCAGCTTGTAGGAACTCACGATCTCTCTCTACACACACACACACACACACATCCCTGTTCTGCCTCTCGTGCCCGTAACTGCCGGTCACGAGCTTTGGCACCCCTGCTGTGCAGCGGGCGGACATGCGGCTGCTATCCCGCTTAAAGGGACAGACATACAGCTACGACGGTTTGCGGGATCGTGCTGACCTGCCGCAGTACAATGACGTTAAGAGACAATAAATCTCTTTGCATTTAGGAAGTGTCTGGCACCCATTAATCTACCTTGCATTGCACCCACCATACCTCGTAACCCATTCTACACAGAACGATGTCAGCTGTCCCTAACTCTGGAGGTCACCATTAGGCCTGGAGAGGCCCAGGACTTGGCTACACTATCATCTGTTGCTAGGTTTTTCAGCTTTTGTTTATTTTTTTATTATTCACTTTTTTTTTTGTTAGGGTAAGGGGTTATAGTCAAGGTTAGTTTAGGGCTAGGATTAGGGGTTGGGTTAATATTTTATTTATTTTTTGTTGTGGTAAAGCCGGTACAAAAAACAACTGCCGACATTCTGCCTGTGTGTATGTAGGTCTGTCAGACAAGCATGCTGGAAAACCAGCAGCCGACCGACTTCCGATCAGCACTCTCAGACATTGGCAGAGATCATTGATCGAAGTGTTCTGGTGGGGGGGGCTGTCAGAACACAGCAGCTCAGCGGGGGGGAGATCGCTGGAATAACCTTGCATGGTTAGTACAGCGGCTACCGACTGTAGCTGTCAGGTTTTTTTCATGAAAAAACACTGTAGTGTGTACCAGGCTTTAGGGTGTTAATACTACTACTACTACTAAATTGTAAAATAAATACACAAATAAATAAAAATAATCATACAGTAATACCTCGGATTGTGAGCATCGCAAGCTATTTTTTTTTTTTTTAAATCCTGACTCGGTTTGCAAGCATTATCTCGCAAGACTAGCAGGATTCAAGCCAATGAGGTGTGCACTACCGCATTTGGCCAGAGGTGCGGGTGACACTGAGCCGCTTGGATGCACTCGGAAGCACTCCATTCCCGAGCCTCTCCGAATGTCTCTGGCACCCCCCTACCTCTGGCCACGTGCGGTACTGCATACAATAGCAGTCACTGTGGAGCAAATTATTTGAGTTTCCATTGACTCCTATGGGGAAACTCGCTTTGATATACAAGTTCTTTGGATCACAAGCATTTTTCTGGAACAAATTATGCCACTGGTACCACTGTAAATAAATGAATACTATGTAATAAACAAATAAATAACCTCTAACCTTAAAGGTAATCCTAACACAAAATAAATAATTAATATTATTAATAATAGTAATACATTATTATTGTTTTGTTCAGGTGTTATTATAGCACCCCCTAGAGTTGCTAAAGTTGAGATTTTTGTTTAGAGTTGGTAAATTTGTGCAGGATTGGCTGGCAGCCAAGCCTGTCTGTGTTTTTCCTGGGTTGGACAGAGATCCAAGGAGAGCTGGATGACTCACAGGCAGCATCACTGAGACCTCCCCCCTACTTCTAGAATTTGCTGTAGCCTTCTAGAAAGATGGAAGGCAAAGTAAGGTGGAGCTGCCTGGAGTATTTTGAGGGCCCTGACCATTCCCCCACTTGGGTTGGCAGACCTTCTCAAAATCACAGAGGTATCCTGGCCAGGAGGCACTGGGAGCAAGGAGAGGACAGCAGGATAACATTGCCGGGCAAATCTCCAGGAGGAGCAGGAACAGCCAGGAGGGCTGGTGAGTGATAAACAGTCAGGAGGATTGGGAAGCATGCCTGAAAGGACTGGGTGCAGAGCCAGTCAGGAGGATTGTGATGGAAGGGGCAGCTGCAGCCAGGAGGGCTTTCGGTGCCTGAAGAGGTGGTACTGGGAGCAGTAGCCACATATAGGACAGCTAGCATAAAGGACTTCAATTTTGTTACCCTTTGCAGGCAGGGACCGTGGGCCCCTATAGTGTATTTCCTTTGGGCCTGACAAAGCCAGTGTCAGGTCCCCACATCAGTGCTAGCTGGTCCTGGGAGTGATAGTCTGCAAGCAAGTGTATGTGCTGGAGGTTGAGAAGAAGAGATTGTATATTCTGTAGGGTAAAGAGGAGTTCGGCCCATTAAAAAATTTGGGATATCTGGATAGGTTAGTGTCCTAATATTAAAAGTCAGCAGCTACAGTATTTGTAGCTGCTGACTTTTAATATTAGGACACTTACCTGTCCAGGTATCCTGCGCTGTTGGCACCCCAGCAGATTTTCAGATCGTCTCTCTGGTTCTGCCGCTGCCATTCATGGTAAGAGAAACCGGCAGTGAAGCCTTTTGGCTTCACAGCCGGTTACCTACTGCACATTCAAGAAGTGCGCTGCGTTTTCAAACTGGCCTGGCGGCGGAGTAAGGAGGAGGGGGGGCTGAACTTTTGAGGGACATCGCCGCGGCGCAGTCTCCTGGAAGTGGAGAAGGGTACTTGTCAAAACCCCTATAAGGTGTAAAATGTGGCACTGGATGGGGGGGGATAAAGATTTTGGGGGGGGGGGGGGGGGGGGGCGCGAGCGACGCGCGGGGGGGGGGGGGGCGCGAGCGACGCGCGGGGGGGGGGCGCGAGCGACGCGCGGGGGGGGGGGGCGCGAGCGACGCGCGGGGGGGGGGGCGCGAGCGACGCGCGGGGGGGGGGGGGGGCGCGAGCGACGCGCGGGGGGGGGGGGGGGCGCGAGTGACGAGTGTGTGTGGCGAGCGAAGAGTGTGTGTGTGTGTGTGTGTGTGGGGGGCGAGTGAAGAGTGTGTGTGTGTGGGGGGCGAGTGAAGAGTGTGTGTGTGTGGGGGGCGAGTGAAGAGTGTGTGTGTGTGGGGGGACGAGTGAAGAGTGTGTGTGGGGGGGGCGAGTGAAGAGTGTGTGTGGGGGGGGCGAGTGAAGAGTGTGTGTGGGGGGGGGGGGCGAGTGAAGAGTGTGTGTGGGGGGGGGGCGAGTGAAGAGTGTGTGTGGGGGGGGGGCGAGTGAAGAGTGTGTGGGGGGGGGCGAGTGAAGAGTGTGTGGGGGGGGGGGC